>NW_009602531.1:0-35559 GCF_000690535.1 Cariama cristata | reverse complement strand
GCGTGCGGGGAAGAAGAGAAAGAAAAAGTTGATTGGTGAACTGGAGAAGAAGAGCTAGTATTTAGCTGAAGGTAAAATTACCCATCATCAGAGTGACTATCATAACAATTACGTGACAAACTGTCAACCTGTAGCTCAGTAGCCGATGAACATACCTGCTGACTGTGAAGTGAAGTGTGCACCTAACAAGGTAAAGGCACTACAAGGGGAGGAACGATATAAAAGACAGAAATAAAACGTAACTCATGACAGCTGTCCGTACATTTTGAATTTGCAAAGTTTGTGCTAATCTCCAAAAGTGTCAAAGATAGAACTGGAATGGCCTGATAGTCTAAGAATATCTCTGTGTATCATTTTTATTTTATCATTTTTATTTTAGTGTTCAGTACTCTATCAATAAAATAGACCTCTAAAATATATATGGGAGAAAATACAATGCTCTCAGGGAAAGAAGCTGGGTTCTGACGTTTCCCAGGATGTCACTTTGGGGAAGATTACCAGGAGATGCCTCCATCAGTGCCAGGCATCCTCGTGCACGACCCTGCTGCCTCTCGTTGCAGCTCTCTCCTTGGCAGGAGCACTCCTCGTGGTGTGCTCAGAGGGAAGTCTCCGTGTAAAAATTTCGGTAAAAAGCTTTGAAGTCAAAAGTGCAAACAGCTCGGCAAGTGTAAATGTATTATCTGCAATGCAGCTGCATTCAATTTGCTCAATGAGCTCTGCAAGGGGATCGGTATAATTTTTTTTTAACAGGGGGAATATACATTATCTGAACTCTTTCTCTGTTGTCACCGCCTTGTCAGATCCCGATTTTGCAGACTCTCCCCGTGGCAGCTGTAGGAGAAGCAGCAGGAGGAAGATCAACGCTCGCCTTCTGCCTTCCCAGCAGAAGAACTGTTTTGAAAGCTCCGTAAGCTGAACAAGAACCTTTAGGGAATGCTTGGAGATAATAAATATCTAATGATAACAGGGGCTTATTACCTTGAGGAGACAACGACTTAGTCTCCTTTGGAGGCGAACTGGCTAACTACAAAGTATCTGAGAAATATTAACTGTAAAGTATCTCTGTGAGGCCTGTGTCTTTTTTTTCCCCCAGTACACCCAGTATGACCTCAAGGCTTCTATCTAGTTAAGGTAACAAATAACACCATTTTCACTGGGCCAAACTGGCTGGAGCTGTCAGCAAAAGAGTGAGAAACTTTACGAAGGTAAAAACGACCCAAAAGGCACATAAACCTGGGACTGAGCTGGACTGGAAATAATCCACCTGAAGAGCACAGAAAACACTTGATTTTTCCCATAGCAGTACAAATGACACTGTATTGCTTGTGAGGCATTTTTGTTGTGCGTAAATGAGTTAGGAAACAGGATTGTTCAGTTTGGAGGAAACTCATGACTTGTTGGTAATGAAGAGGAATATTTAGAGTGGTAAAAGAAATACTCCAGAGTGCTATGCGACTCCTGCCTATATGACCAAGAGTAGCATGGCCAATGAGTGACGCTGGAAAATCCGTCCGAAGGAGTTTATCACAACAGAAAATAAATTGGATTGGTCCAATTCCTCCTCATGGGTTACTCGAGGCTTAAAAAAGGCGGTAGCTATAAATATGTCATCTGACTATTTGGAATTGATTTACTATGTCACATTCTGTTATTCCATTTCTGAGAAGAGGCCTCTCAAAAAAAATTCAGAACTACAGTTTCAGAACCTTTTGTCGTTTGCTTTAAGGAAAGCTTCTGTAGTTTAATCTTATGATTCTAGAAATGATGTTATCAGTTTGGGTTTTCTGAAACCAATGAAACATTAAGATGGCAGATGGTGTGCGGGCTCAGCAGAAAGGTTGTGTGACTGTGTTAGGAATAAAACATAAATGGCCTGGTACATTGTGTTTGGTGGAATTTTTTGTTTGGGGGAATTTTTTTTTTCCCCAATATAAACCCTGTGGGCACATCTGCATCATCTTTTATAATGCAATAAGAAAAAAAGGACCTTCTTATATTGCTGACACAATTTCTGAGATAGGTGACTGTCAAACTAATTTCAGTAAAAAACCTACTTACAAACATGGTAGAGAGAGAAGATATTTGATTCAGTGGACAGACCTTATATTGCTGACACAATTTCTGAGATAGATGACTGTCAAACTAATTTCAGTAAAAAATCTACTTACAAACATGGTAGAGAGGATATTTGATTCAGTGGACAGAGTGAAATCTGGGATCCCAAGGGCTAATGTCCTAATCCTGACAGTAACGTCTATGAACAATGTAATTCTCCCTAATTAAAATGAGTTAATATCACTAACCAAGGTGCTTGAAAAACTGCAGAAGAAAACACATTGTAAGCATTCAGTGTTATTAATTGTTGACACAGAAGTCAAGTTTCTTTGCTTATTAAATGAACAAAAAATTCTTCTAAATCTCAAGATTTATGCATAAACATTTTTAAAGCCTAAACCCCCAAAATATGTTTCAAAGGTAGAAAAAACTTAACAACTCTGATCAACACAAAGGTGCATAATTATATGAATTTTGTTCAAGAAAAGCTATAGCATATGCTGTTTATTTATTACAGGTCTTTTGCACTGTCACTCCTTTTACAAGGGACATCCCTGAGCAGCAGTCATTGCCTGAAGAGAGCAAAGGTTTCTATGCCGGGATTAAGGTAATGCCATGGCTCTGATTTACTGACTTGGCGTATCCCTAGGGAATATTTATACATTATCTGACATGCTCTGAAAAACAAGACACAGAAACACAAGCCCTGATCATCATAACCAGTGTTGCTTTTATGTTCACTTTGAGAAAATGGCTTTGAGTCTGTTCGTAAAACACCCTAAAGCACCCATCAGCACCGTGTGCAGGTGTTGACACTAATGCACCATAAAGAATGTGCAAAACGACATCTTCTAGTAAATACACCCCAAAGTACTCTGGTTGTTAAGTATCATGGGATGACACATTGACAAGGACCCAAATTTTGTTGTAACTAAACCAGAACAAAGTGAAGACAAAAATGAACTTTTATCCATCATCTTTGTATGGCCAGGCACTACAAAAAACGAATTGCTGAAGATAAATTCACAGTAAGTGCAAAAAACAGGTCTAATCCCACTCAAGGATTACACTGTCGGTCTGGCACTCCAGGAGATTTTGAGATCTTCTGAGTATCTAAGCTTCATGCCTCCATGAATGGTGTTTGAAAAATCTGGCAGCCCATTCTGTCTGACATTTGAAGAACAGTTTCAATTTTTTTTTGAAATGTCAGAATTTCCCAGGGAATGGAAATTCCCATTTCTGATTAGCCCCAAGTGCCGTTTCTGCTCTTGCCGCAGGAGAACAGACAGACAGAAATGGCAAAACCCGAGGTCTCTCCTCGGCGCATGATCCACCGAAGCTGTAATATATTATGTATGGAGAAATCCTTCTTCCTGCCATAGCCAGGAAGAGGAATTGGGGAAAAATTGCACTCACTTTGCACCTGGGGCAGAGTACAAACATAGAGTACATGACCATGAAGTAACGCCATACTTTAGGCCATGGTATTTCTCCTAATGCGTTATAATAGGAGCTCCTTTTAACTAGGGATATTACAAATTAATAAATTCTATAGTATCATGCTTTTTTCAGGTTTAATAAAAACATGTTTTGAAATTAGGAGATGAAAAGCAATTAGACCCTATATATGTGTCCTGGTTTTGGCCGGGATAGAATTAATTAAACCATGACAATATGACAACTGCAAAATTTTTCTTAATTGCCAAGAATGATAAAGTATTTCAACAACAATTCCACCTCATAAAGTTGAAGATCATTATTATGAAGATTAGTATTATTATGAGGATTATTACAAAGATTATTATTATTTTCCAGGAAATTATATATTTTCATAATT
Source organism: Cariama cristata (assembly GCF_000690535.1). Lineage (NCBI taxonomy): Eukaryota > Metazoa > Chordata > Aves > Cariamiformes > Cariamidae > Cariama > Cariama cristata. The sequence continues at coordinate 31,667 of NW_009602531.1, read as the reverse complement.
GATTAAAAACACCCACAATTTCACAAATATCGGGATTGCCTAATTAATCTGTCAAAATGTCCTAAAAATTATTTTCTTATTTCCAGTTTTTACCAGAATCACTACAAATTGCAGAGGATGGCAAAGAGCACGTTTTGACTGTTCTGAGCACTGTACCCATTGCCTGTCCCGGGCACGATGATTCCTGTAAAATTACTTTGCAGCTAAGTACTGAGGATTTGGGTAAGAGTTTCACATATCGGCATGGAATCAGTGTGATTATTTTTTCCTGTATTTATGTTACAAGAATTGTAACAGAAATTATAAGATGTAAATAACAGTAAAGGGCAGAAGTCATAAAATCAACAAACTTGGCCATGTATTTGTTTGCAAAATAAAATAGAAGACAATATCATGCAGGTTTTTGAGGGAAAAAAAAATCTGACTAGCAATAACCTGAACGGTAGTCTGTTGAGATTTATGGATGAAATAAGTATGAGTAGAAGAACTTATTTTAAATTCCAGGAGTATAAAATTCCATTTTAAGTTTTTGTAGCTGCAATGGTCTTAGGTACAATAATTTCATTAATTATCAATAAGAGGCTCACCTGCAGATTTATTATTCAGTAAATGTGTACTGAAACCTTTTTTTCTTTCTTTTGCTGGCTTACAGTTTTTGCCTAACTTAATACAAAAGAAAAAAATCATACTTATGCTTATATATTATTCTCTTTCTGAATGTATTTTTTTTTTTTTACTTGAAAACATTGACAATGTCACTTAGAAAATTCTTGCCCTTTTAATCAGTAAATGTTTTCCTCAGGTTAATCTGGTGGAATATCATGCCTAACCAAGGGGGGCATATATATATATTTACTTTCCATTTGCGGTAAATAAAACACTCAACTCTTTTTCTAACAAGGCATTTATTTCTCTTCCATAGGTGGCACAATGAGAAAAATGTTTAGAGATAGGATTGCAGCCACAGTTTCTCTACCCACAAAAAGCCAGCTCAAAAAAATTTTGGCAAAACCCAGATAGTTCCTGATATTTTTCCCTTTCTAAATCCCTCTCTTTTCTCTCCCCATCATCAGCCAAGTGCTCAGACAGAAGAAAAAAATAATTCAAATGGTATCATAACACAATGATCTTAAACTGAATGGCACCTTATGGTTCCAGCAGCTGTGTTGGCTCACGTACGTGGAGTACTTCACATTTCTGCATGGTTCAGTGCTGCTCTGTTCTACATATTGCTCTTGGCTTAGAGTCTCTGCCGGTCCATCAGGCAAACATCCGCTGAGCTCATGGGAACAGATTTTCTTAGATGTTGAGGTAGATAAGAGCCCAGGCCGATACGTGATGGGACATACCCACAGACTCCAAGCAACTTTGACACCTAGTGTTTATGAGGATCAAATATGAATTAGTCACATAAACTGTCAAGGTCATTTTTTTAACTTATATTTTTTTAGACATCGACAAAGCCTTTTAAAATCTCTTGGACAATGAATGCATCGTCCAGGAGCTCTCAAGTCAGGGAGGCTGACTTCAATAGCTCAGACTGAGACAGACTGAGGCTGAGGCTGAGGCTGAAGCTCAGGCTGTGCCCTTGCCAGGGTCTTCTCCAGTCCCACAACGTGCATTTGACTGGAAGAAAGAGGGGAGGTAAGACTTGCAGAAACAGCTTTATTTCCAACTGCCAGTGGGCTTGATGTGTTGGTGCCAAGAGGTGCCAGGATGGAGGCACAACTCAACCAGTTAACTAATCTTTGAAGGAAGTTGTCACTGAAGTGGAAAACTTCCATTAGTTTTAATCAACTGATTTCTGCAGCTTAAACTAATAACCAGCTCTAGTCCTTGATTGCTCCATCCTGAGGCTATTTCCTTGGATGACACCTGGGCCATTTATGATCAATTGAGGTATCTATACATACTTAAGGTTGAGTATCTGCTCCTGGATGTTTGCATAACCGCATGTTTATTTTGTGCTTTCATTGTCTTTAGGGTCCGTCAGTTTATCTGAAGGAACATTGTGGGCTTCTGAAAAATGTAGTGTTGGCCACAGTGCTATAAATTGAAAATAAAAACAATTTTAGCTGGTATTTGTTTATACTGAATAAATTAACTGACAAGCTCCTTGTCTGCCTGAATCCATATAACACCACTGTTGTGCTAATTATGTAGGGAATAAGTGATAAGAAAGCTAATTACAAGCACAGAAATATCTCTCCAAGTTCAGACAATATCATAATGAATGCCACAGCACAGCAGAGCCACTGGAGTTCGACTTCTGTTAAGTTTATCATCACTATTTTGACAAGATGATTTTCTTTGATTTTAACCTTTTGTTCTGGGTTGTGAGCACAGCTCATGGGGCTGTAATGGCTATAACTATTCCTCATGGAAACCTCCAATTTAATTGAATCAAGAACCTTGAAGATGAGTGAGGGCTTTTCTATAAGATGTGAGGCAGCCTTTAAGGGTTTTATGTGAGAGATAATATGCTATTAATATTTGTAGGGTTTTAGTTCAGTTCCTATAGAACCCTATAGGGTTAGTTTAAATTATATTTTATGACCCTTTTCTGTAAGGAATAAAACATTGATTATTTGATCATGTTAGAAATACCATCTTTAAATACCTGAATGCTATCTCCTATAAATTATTAAGCAATTCTACAAATGGGAAAATGATATAGAAATCATTTATTTCCATATCAGATTAATTACATTGCCACCATTTCTAGAACTTTGTTCTTATCGGCTCATAATTAATGGTCTGGGACAGAAAGCTACACACTAGGCACAAACGCTGGCGGTTCTGAAATCAACAGTGAGATTCTGACTGGCTTCAGTAGGGCCACGACTTCATTTTTTACCCACCAAAGTATTCATGAAGGGTTGATTGACTTCTTGAGGAGCAGACACAGACTATATAAAATGCAGAGCAGATGACTCAGAAACAAATGCTATCATAATTCAGTGTTTGTAAATAAAAAACTCACATCTATGGAAACAAAAATCCTAGTTTGTCCTTTACTTGAGACCTCAACATGAAAGGTCAGGACCCAAGAGAAGTGGACACTACCAGTCATGCTGCTAGAAGTCATCCCTTTAGGAAAGATATAATATGCAGAGACAGAGCTGCATGAATAGCTTGGTTTGCCATTGCCATATTGATTTTGTCACTACCCATCACTTCCCTACCCATCACAGATAATTACATAGCCAGTACCACTGTAGCTTATTACTTTTCCACATTCTTTTAGTGAATTTATCCTCACAATGCCTCTGTCAAAGACAGAAATAAAACTACCATCATTTTACAGATTGGAAAGTAAAGTACCATAACATAGCTAAGCCAAAAATACAAATACAAATCTGCTGCATTTGCCTTTCTGTCGTGGATCCAAAGTTCACTAAAAACTGACTTGAGAACTGTCCCTTTCCAGATCAAAAATTCTGTTTATTTTAAATTAAATAACTCCCAGCATATACCTCTTTATAATGAAGCTAGTGAAAGATCAACATTTTCCAGAAACACAGACTCATCTCTTTCTTTGTCATGAGAACTACTTGTCTTCATTCCCTGGGCATGGACCCATAAAGATAAGACTGTCATTCCAGAAATATTAACACCTGTGAAAAGAAAAGCACCACTGAGTTTTAGTAAACTGCCTACTGCAGGGACAAAAAAAAAAAAAGAAAAAGCACAGTAAAATGTGCAGAGAGATGCCAGATCAAGTCAGTCACAACTGCCTTCATGCAAACCCCATCTGGTTTCAAGGCATGTGTGTCCTGGAATGTGAAACATTTGTGTTGGATGGTAAACAGGGTACGGGAAACTGTTTGGATAACTCTTGTCAGACTCGATGTTCGTGTTCATTTTAGATAGCCAATTACTGGGGCCCCCAAACATCGCCCTTTCCGCATGCCAGGTGGATCTGATGCAGGCGCCCTGCTCGGAAGGCAGCTGTGCAGCCGCCACGCTGACAGTGACAGCCGTGACAGACTTTGCTCAGGATGGGAACCGCATCAGCCGCATCAGAGCTGAGCCAGTCGGATGGAGGGATTTGCTTTGGAGGGCTTACACACCCAAGGATGTGAAGGTCGGGTCCTAAACTAATTTGGAAAACGTGTCAAATTTGAATGGGAGGTTTAGTATCAAAGAAAATGAGATGCTGGTAAACCTTAACCACATAAACATTTGGGGACTGCTGTCAGTAGAGTAAACCAAAACAGCTTCTTTATACACCAAGAAAATTAACATGTAAAGCCCCTTGCTTTAACGTATTTAGGTTTGATTATTAGCCAGTACATCAGTAAGGCCAACAGCTGGATTATAGATGTAACCAGGCATGCTTGTGTATGCTGGAAGAGGAGAAAGGGAGAACCCGAGTTAGGGAATTAGCACCTTTTCCAGAAGGAGGGAGACAGTAACCCAAGGGTTTGGGAAACAGTTTCTGAGAAAACAGAGGAAACGCAGTGTCTCGGTAATGAGAAAGGAGGACTGGGACTCAGCAGTGCCGTGTTCAATTTGTGACTGTGCCAGGAATCACCGGGACACCTACGACAAGACACGTGGCTACTCTGTGTCTTCATTTATCCCTGTACAAAATGTCCAAAATCAAAATAATAAGAAGCAATCAGGGAGGCAAGCGACGTTTTCCCTGCAGAAAGCCTGGCCAAGGGATGGTGGCGAGCAGGGACTGGCCCATTGTCTGTGAAGTTGTTTCAGTGCTTCGGCTGGGAGATTTGAGAGCTATAATCCCATCACCTGAGAGAACAAACCAGATCACAGATTTGACTCAGCTAAATTTCTCAGAGCAGTGACACATTCAAGCTGGTATATTTTAAGTAACCGAAACCAAACCCCCAATGAAATCTATAATTTCACTGCCCTAATTTTTGTGGATTTGCTCATGAGAGAATGAGATTAAACTGCACCAAAAGAATTTTTGTCTTCAAAGGTAAAATGCCTAGTATGGGACTATATCCTTTCCTCTCCAGCATATGCTTCTTTTAAACCTTTTAAGATTCTTAAATCAGAAATTGCAGCTAATTCAGTGTAGTGCACTCACATACCCATATATTTTTCTTGAAGTTACAAATGCTTTCAATAGAATATGAAAATACAGCAAGTGTGAAATGGAATTAATCAATTTTAATAATAAATTCCATCTATCTCAGTTAAAACTTGATCTATGGAAACGTAATAGACATTACCTTCCCTCCCTCCCCATTTCCCCATTGCTGCTTTGCAGTTAATTAGAGGCCTTAATGTAACACAGTACCTGCAACATATCAAGGAAAAATCCGTATATTAAAATACACAAAATCTTTAGTCCTTCAGACTTGTTCAATATTTTTGATTTATCTGAAAATTGAAGGGAAATGTTGGGCAGAACAACCTGACATATTCAGGCAACTGATAAAGTGGATTTCTTCAGCAAACTAAGACTGTCTAGAACTAGGACTTGCATCCTCTGCTGGTATCATGCAAGAAACGAGCAGAGCCGAAAAAGCCACGTGGGTTGGTTTGTGCAAAGGTTTTACTTAGGGAGACTGCGGCTGTGGAGGAAATAGTAAAATTCTGAGACATCTCTTTATATCACACTGTAGATACAAATGATACAACTGACCTCAGAGCAAAATGCTGTTCAAAGAGGTGTTCAGTTTTTCAATCCTCAAGACCATCACTCTAATAGTTCGGTACTGCAGACACCGGTGGGTGTCTGAGCAGTGCCTCTGTGCGATGCTAAGGGACATTCTGAAATACAAATGATGTACTGCTGCAGGTGAGGAATTCTGTCAGCACGCGTGGTTCTATCTTCACCTTCTTATTCACTTATTTAATTTCACCAGTGTTCCTAAAAGTTAAGTTCTTTATCACTGAAAGACTGCACAAGGATATAGTGGCCATTCTTCTTCCCTGCTCTGCAGATCATGGTAGAACTAACTGAATTGAACCTCTGGACTTCTCATGGGCAGAGAGTGAGCAAAGAATTAACAACCCTGGCCAAGAAATCAGCCTGGCAGGCTGGATATGGGGAAAACCATAATACTTCGTCACTCCTACCAGTATGACTGGGAGCTCTTCATATTGCAAATCACTACACAACCCAGTCTTGCATTTCTGAGAAGTGGATAGCAGAGTATTCAGCCATGAAAAAACCACCATCTTGAGCAGACGTGGCAATGCAGACCCAGCACTGCCTGAGATTCAGGTATTGCAGCTTCAAAGGGAGTTGCCCTACATCTGGCTTTCACAATATCTGCTCCTTGCAGGACACCAGGACTCTCAGACCTCATCTGTGATCCAGCTTGTGCCCAAGTATCCAAGAGCTGATGCAGCTGAAGATCTCTGTTGCTCTAGTAGATCCTTTCCTCTTTTATTCATGTGCCAAAAGCAGATGGCTCCAGCAGCCTGATTTGGGGCCTTGTCACCAGTACCCGATCAAAAATCTGCACATCAAGTATATAAATCAGCCATTCAGATGCTGTATCAGGAAATATAAGGTCAAATTAAGGGACAGGCAGTGACGACTACTACTAAAATATGCTAATGCTACTTAATTACAGCATACGTTATACCATACTTCAGGCATTAAAATTAGTACAATTTAATGAGCACTCTACTCTCTTGATAATTTCAGTAAATGATCTACTTCTTAGCAAAAAAGTTTAATAAAAAAGCTTCACTTTTTACCAGGTAAAGAAAGACAGTGCATTAAGCCAGGTGGAATAAGAGCACTTTGAACTCCCTTATTGCATATGATTAAACTCCGTTGTTTTGAAAGCGAAGCCTATTTGGTACCGATTCGCAATCATGTTTTAGAAGTCAGATTTTAGTTTGTACTTGACACATGAATCCTGCCCTTAATGTTTTGTGAGGAACAGTAATGAAGAAAAACTGCTGCGTAGACTGTATTCATTACACATTTCATTTTAACTAGGTCACAGTTCGAGACCTCCCAACAGGGAACTGCTACTCTTTCACTGATCCACACATTATCACATTTGATGGATGGTGAGTATCCTACTTTGAAATAATTTGGCTCAATTACTGCAGTTTTCAGTTTCTGGATGTAGCATGCGTTTGGTTTTACATTAGAATATCAAAAAGAGCACTGTACTAGTTTGCTTATAGTGATTAATATAGTGCTTCAATAACATACATGATTTCCTTCCAGCTGTTTGTACTCTTAACAAAAGGACTAGAAATAGATTAATCTTGAAGTGGCAATGGTTTTGAGTCTGAATAATTTTTATAAGACGAAGGTCAGATTCCAATATGTTCTTCAAACAGAACTATCATTAATGACTTTGAGAGGGTGTCCACACCATGTGGCATCGTGTTAGTGACACCCCAGTTCCACACAAGTGAGTCATTATGTCCCTGTAGTAGCACCACACATAGGGACAACCTGGTCCTTCCCAGCAGTTGAGTAACACCTGACGCAAAGTCACTCAGCTCTTGCATTCTTCTGCTTCCAGAGCTGGTTTACGCACAGCTGCATCTCTGCATGGAGTTGACAGTCATAATCGCAACCAAAAAAACATAAAAATGGCCATACTGTCTCAGATAAAAGAAGTTCAGAAATGATAAGTGGCAAATATCAGGCAAAGAGTGCAAATATAAAGGCGTACGTCCTCCTGTACTGTCCAGATGGCCTCCTATGTTATCCAGCAGCAAGTTGCTGAAAGCCTTACTGAGCCGAAGGTGGCACCTTTGTGTTTGACAGCCCGTACTGTGCAGAACTTTTCTTCAGTCAACTTCCCTAATCATTCATGAATCTATTTACCCCAGCTATTTAACATAACAGAAAGTTTTTAAAGTTTGCATCTGGCACGTTTGATCCAAAGTTGCTAATATTTCAGATCACATTCCAGGTTTGTCATTCTGCCGTTAACCTCCTAATGGCACAGATAATGACTTTATGCGCACAGCATCCACAGGGGCTCGGCAGGTCTGATATTCTAATTTTGATATCTTAATGTCCCAGTTTCAGTCCAACATGCTCTGGAGGTAACATCTGAAATGACGTCAAACCTGGAGAAATCTGTCGATGAAATGTGAGTAAGAAAGGCAGTGACTCCATTAAAGGTTATACATCTGCCTCAAATAAAGATTTCACCTGAACTGGGTAATCTCAGCTAGCAGATTAGCTCTGCACATCTAGGGCTTTCTAGTTTCCCTCCTGCTTTGCTGAATACCATTTATAATGTGGTCAGGCACTTATTTCATGCAAGTTTGACTGCTTGATACGTAGAAGCTATGGAAGAGCTACAAGAGGTGCAAAGATATTCCTATGCCTCATGTATTTGCAATTATTTCAACTGTGGGATATTAAACTAGGTTAGAATATTATTTTAAACTGTCTATACATCTATATTCTGAAGTAGTCCCTTCTGCTTTAGGGCTAAGAATGGACAGTGATCTGCCAGGTTGTGTTTAGGAAGTCATAAATTACTCAAAAGTGCCTTGTGGAATAGGGGAATGCTCTCAGCCATGTAGCATATTTTTACATTGTTTCTATGGGAAAAAAAAGGCCTAAAATAAAATAAATCAATGTTATTTTATTGATAGCACACTGAAATGCTTCTAAGCAATTTGAGATTCTATTTGAGCACAGGGAGTTTGGAAAAGCCCTCCCTTCTGTGGCATCCTGCCTTAGAATCACACAGCCTTGAAATGGAAAAATCCCAGGATTAGCTTGGCCACTTGATAACTACACGTTTCTTCCTTGTGGATGGACATTCATTACTGCTCTGTCCAGTATAGTTTCAAATGAGCCAAGCTGATGGGGCTTCTGCCATCTCAATAACTAGGTTATTTCTCTAAGATATATCACTTCTTGATATTCAGCCAAGTTTCTTGCCCATCATTTCACAGTCCCATTACTCCTACTTATATTCCCATTTATTATTGTAAATAATTTCCCTTTCAATTATTGTAATGATTATGCCACCCTATTACACATCAGTTAGGCAACTTCTCTGTCTGCCTATCCAAAAAAATGTTAACACATCAGCAAATGATTTTAAAGCTCTGTATTTATGGAGTGGAGAATGCAATTCCTGCTTCTGTCCTGTTAACTAACCTATAACCTAAAGCTAAAGACTAACACAGAGGTATGGAACTGAAGCATTTCCCTTTGGTCATGAAATGGTGGTGGGAAATTGTGTTTGAAATTAGGTGTGCATTAGGTATTGTGAATGGAAGAATTGTATAAAAAGCTTGTGGGCTCAAGTAGGAAACTGTATGAGTGTCCCTCAATAATAAAAGAGTATCAGAAAGAGACTGATCTGCAGATTGTAAGCAGTGAAACAAGAGAAGAGAAAAAGCTAAGAGAAACTTCTCCTAGGGACTATGAAGCAATAGGCTGAGAGGATGAGTGGAGCATCAGGTCTTGGGCATCTGGAGCTACCTCGATTATAAGTGATCTGTAGGTATGGGCTGGGATGAAAATCTTACATAGGAAAGAAAAGAAACTTTCAAAAAGAGTCAAAGAGAACTGAATGAAATAGTGGCCTTTACCCACCACTATACGACTACAAAGATGGCAGCAAACAAAACCTAATATCAAAACTGCTTCTGAGATCAACAGCAGAGCATCCATCAAAGAACGTAACCCAAGGAAACACATTTGTTCCATCACAAAGCTGGTAGATCAGCTTATAAGGAGACAGGAGACTCTGAGATCAAAATGTTGTAGGCAGAGCTGCTGTGGATGGGTGGTGATCAGTTGTCTCTTTGACACCCTTTCCACTCACTTGAGTCCTGGGGATGGCTCGCTGAAGGGTTGTCACATTAAAAGCAAGGGAAAGTCTGAAGATGGGGAACATTGCCCACAGCAAAATGGCAGGAGCGTTTGCTACACAAACAGGTATGCACATAAACATACTCCTGCCTTCCACAGAGTTGCTTACCTCCTTTGACTTTCCCATTAGCAACGGCGAAGAGAAGGAAGAATACACAATGGGGAAAAGCAAAGATGAAAACAGACATGAAAATAGAAAACTGCAACCTTTCTCATTTCCAAAATTTAAATGAAAATCATTAAAAATTTAAAATTTAGTTTAATTTTAAAATACTTATTTGAATAATTTCTTTAGCAGATTTGTTGGCAGATTGAAAAATAGCATGAAAATCAAAAGACTAGAAGTTGGGGGGGGTTTTGTAGTAAATTTTTCCTACTGAAGTGGTCACATCCAACATATAGGTTGTTTTGTGAGGTTTCACAATACTACTTCATTTTGTACATTCTGTAGTGATGTTTCAGTGGGTTTCAGTCTGACATACTGAGCTCACCTTACATCTGAGGTAGTTAGCTATTTATTAGATAACTGAAATACCTAACTCCCACTTCTAATGATAATGCTCCCCTTTGGTATGCCTCCTGCTAATATATTTCTGTAGAAATATTTATCTTGTAATCCTTTCATTCTTTTGACCAAAGGAACTGACTGAAAATCAAAGAAGAATGTGTCGTCTTTTACACTGTAAGCACAATCAATTTGTGTATATTGGAGCATAGATGTGAAATAGCGTTAATTATACTAGCTAAAATCCAGAGAGAGCACTTCCTTTTATAGCAAAGTACCTTCTAAATTAAACAAATGTGTAAGTCTGGTAAAGCAGAAGTATAGCCCTCATTACTAGTTATGGCACATTATAAATATAAAAGCTTTTCGTACCATAAATTCTAGATTCTTAAATATGAAGTACTAGCTTAAAACTAAATATGCAGAAAATTCTTTTAAGGCAAAATATAAAAAGGGAAATATTTCTTGATTGGTGAACTACATATATCATGCATGTTATTTTGCATTTTACCTTAAAAAAAAAAGGAAAAAGATTTTTCAGATTTCTCAAACATTTATGCTAATGCATCCATCAATATTGCCACAGGGGCAATGGCACCGTTTCCTGCACTATGACAAAATCCCTCAGCTTGCCCAGCTTCACGCTTCTGGTTGGCTTTAATAGCAGTCATCATAGCAGCCTACAACTAAGTCCTGGGCATGAGTAGCCCTGCCAGAGGTGCTGTTCTTTTTGATGGTCTGTAGAAGTTTATACGTCCCCAAGCAGCCAATGACTGCTGAACATAACCCAACAGCTTTGGTCCCTGAGAACAACATAACCAGTCCTTAGTGATGAGCGCTCAGAAGCCAGAGAACATCCTCTGGCATCACCCAGCACTTCCTAGGGTCACAACTAGCATAAAATAGTTCCTACTGGCAAGAAATGAGGGAGCCTAGAGGGACATGTCAACAAATCAAATAATTTAGTGGAAAAACTGTGGTGGAAAATCTTCAAGAGCAGACACAATAATAACTGAATTAATAAAAAGACGAAGTGTAGCTTGGTGAATAGTAAGTGCATTGCGTTAGTCAATCTAACGCTACTGGTAGTAATTGTTTAGACATATTTATATTCTCTTCTGTCCCTCTGTTATGATAAGCCAACAGAAATTATTCTTAGCATCTCGCTTTCATAACCAAAGACATAGGAGCATTTTATACTTCTTGGATTAAGAGCACAACTTGAGTCATGACTTCAGTCTAGGATAAGAACTTGCTGCACCCCTTGAAAAACAAGCCAAACACACCGATGGGGAGGGAGGGAACCACTTTCCACCCAGTGCATCCATCGCTACAGACTATCAGGGAAGCAGGATGGGGAAGTGCATTGTGCACTGCAATTAGACACAAGCAGTGATGCCTGGTTCCCAAAGAAAATGCAGAGCTCCCTCATGCAAAGGCTCCGGTAACTCTTACTTCATGCTTTTAGTGCCACAAGTAATTTCTCAAATACTGTCCAAAGAATCATTACCACAATTACGGTTATATAAACATCATGAAAGTTTACCTGACTACAATCAATTAACCATTCAAGTAATTCAAATGCAGCTGAAAGCTTCAATTTAGACACTTTGCAGATTTGTTATGTGCTATGCAATCTGTGCCATAACTAATTGAAAGACTCTAAGTGACTTCCAGGAGACTTGGATTGGGTCTGCTGTCAATGGTTATTAAACAGTAAACATCTCCCATACTTGCAATGATATTTGCATGCGTATGTTAATACAGTCTTATTTACTGGATACAGCTGATCAGTCTGGGTACAGCCATTCTGATACACGATTTTCCTCCAGGCTCTCTAAACACCTTTCCTTCTACGCTCCCCTGTTGAAGGAAACTGTGGAAGGTGATTCTCATAAAATATCCTGTCTCCTCTGTCTCTCCTGTGAAGATGTCCAAATGGAGCTAGTACTTGTTGTTAAAAGAGATTATCTATTTTTTATGTTGTCCTTAGTTCTAATCAATCTTAGCAACGGCATCTATGCAGTGTACTTAGGTTTTAAGTCCCTGATTAGAAAATAAGATGAGACAGAACCATTCAAAATCTTACCATTTTATGGCCAACTTCACTCAGTTTTTCAAGATGAAAGATAAAGTCAGATGTGGTTTCTAGCAGAGAAAAGCAGTTGGAGTTTAAATTCTTACTGTGTTTCAAGCTACATAGTTTTCCATGGCTTTTATTCTGAAAAGAAATAAAATATAGATCTATACATGCTAAAAATTCTTTGTTCTTGAGCCATTTGTTCCTCTGCATAGGAAACATTAACAGACTGACAAAAATATTGATGTTTGTATGACAGTGCTTAAAAATAATCCTGTTATTTAGTTGAGGTGTTTTATACATTCCTCTTCACATTTTTTTTTCTTATTGTAGAAAAGAATAACACTTATTATTATAACCTTAGTTTCCATATTACTTAATTTCATAAAAATCATATTTAAAACTAAATGCAGGGCCTTAAAAGGAAGTAGAATAACCCATCGATTTTAAAGACGGCAGCTGTTGGCTTGTGAGGAGAAAACTCCAGCAACATGTATAAAGTGTAGAGCTACTGTTTTCTTTGCTTTCACACATCACGTTAGAATAAAATAGAGTAAGAATGAGACAAGTTTATGGAGTGAGAAATCAAAGAACAAGCAGAGGAGGATCCTCTCTCAGGTCCCTGTTGTGGAAACCCAAGGGGCTGCAGGCGGGAGGAGTTTTACCTGGCTCGTGCAGAGGGGAAACATTTGCAAAGTTATCAAAGTTATTCTGCTCATGGCCTCACTCAAAGCAAGGACCTTCTGTACGGAGAAGAATGAAAGTCCCAAATTATTCAACACACTGCACTGTGCTGATTGCCAATTCATTTAGAGCAAAAGTTGTGCTTACAGGGAAGTTGTTGAATCATAGAATCATAGAACCACAGAATGCTTTGGGTTGGAAGGGACCTTTAAGGGTCATCTACTCCAACCCCCCCTGCAATGAGTAAGGACATCTTCAACTCAATCAGGTTTCTCAGAGCCCCATCCAGCCTGTCCTTGAATGTGTCCAGGGATGGGGCATCTACCACCGCTCTCGGCAACCTGCTCAGGTGTTTCACCACCCTCATTGTGAAAAATTTCTTTCTTATATCTAGACTGAATCTACCTTCCTTTAATTTAAAACCATTACGCCTTGTCCTGTCACAACAGGCCTTGCTAAAAGGGCTGTCCCCATCTTTCTTATAAGTCCCCTTTAAGTACTGAAAGTACTTAAGTATTGTTGGGAGGGGGAAACAACTTCATTTTAACAAGTTTTTAGTAGAATCCCAGTTTTTCACATGAAGTATTCACCTAGCCACAGTCAGTCTTGTAAAAGTTAGTGATTAGTCTCAGAAGAGGTTATTTGAGCACTGGTTTTGCTTTGAAGAATATCATGCTGTAAAGCATCCGGTTAGAACCAAAACATATTTATTAAGGCCTGGAGGCAGGGACTTTTTCCCATTTGCTTTTTATCAAATGTTTAACCTTTTTATCCATGCCCATTGCCATAGCAGCAGCTAGGAGACAGCTACTCGCTTTTCACGTGAATTCTTATGCACTTCCAGCTAATAACTGCGACGGCATTCCCTTGCTCACGGTGCCGAAGCAACACTTCTCTGCATGCTGATTTTTCCCTCCTTCAAGGCCAGCCACCACGCTGGTCTAATTAAGGAGCACTGTTGTACAAGTATCAACAAACAGCCGTCACAGGTGGATGCTCTGGGTCTCTAAATCCTCTTTTTTTGTTTGTTGCTCTTCAGGCGCTACGATAACTATAAAATTGGTACCTTCCTTTTGTGCCAGAGCATGTCCCGGGCGTTTGAAGTGCACGTTCGGCAATGGGATTGTGGAGGGCACCGCTCTGCCACCGCCTGCAATTGTGGCTTAGCTGCGCGAGAGGGGGGTGACACCGTGGTGCTGGACACCTGCAATGGCCATTTTCGGGAGAGCAGACCCCAGCTAGCCATCAAAAGCACTGAGGCATCACCACATGTCAAAATCCTAAAGTCCTACGGAGGGAGAAAAATAACAGTACGTGGATATTTGAGTACTCCGGTTGTTGTTGTTCTTTAAAAATATGAGTTTAATATTTTTGAATTATTAATGAAGTAGCTACAAAAAAGTTTATCTGAAGCCATAAGAGCGCTTGCAGCAAAATGTACCAAAAAAACAAGATGTAGGGAAGAAGCTGGTTAAAGTGTTAGTTTAACAAACTGTAAAACAAAACAAAACAAATATCTCTGGAAATTTCTTGGAGACATAGCGGAGTGCCAATATTGTTACTTACTCTCTGCAGTACAGCAATCCGCTCTCAGTTTGTTTATGCTAGGCACTACTCAACCGCATCACATAAAGCAAATTTCTTTGCAGAGCTTACGATATAAATATTCAAGGAAAGATCACAGGTAGCAGAATAATGTAGTTTTAGAGTGCAACAGTAAGGCAATATTAGCCCCCAAAAGCCATGAAAATGGGCTGCAAATGTGCAACATTTGGTATAATTTAAAGTATGTGCCTAAAAAATATATGGCCACAGCATACTTTACATGAGTATCACTTATCCACACTAATCCAGTGAAATCACTGGAAGAATAAGAGCAGACTGCACCAGGGGCTTTGGTGAGGAGAACAGCCACGAGTTACAGCCAAGAAGATAATTTTATCCTAGAGTTATATCATCACGATTCGTTGCCAGGAAATGTTTTGGGTGAAGATAGGTCCACAGTAGAGCCAGAATGATGCAGGGAGTGCCTCTGCTTGGCTCTCCTCGTGATCTCGCTTTGAATAGATCTTAGAAAGGCATTAATTGAAAGTCTGTTAATTATAGAATAGAGAAAAAGCAGAAAGCAAGCTGTCATTTCATTTTGCAACTGAATGCAATATAATTACTGTTTTATTACTAGAATAATCTTAGCAAGGAATCCCTATTCTAATTTACACCTCAGTGAAACCAATCAGGACACACCTGGGACACGAATATGAATCCTGCCCTGAGCTGAATGGGAATCCATAGGAACTGGGTAGCAATGAACACTATCCCTGATCACACCACTGTACGTGGTGCATCCCAATTTGCTCAGTAATTGCCCATCACCAACCTCGTGCAGTGCAGGAGTCAACTCCCCTGCGGATCCCATGCCATCCAAGGCTGATGCTTTGAATAGGGTTAAGTCACTCTCTTTTCTGTGCAAGGTAGCAGCTTCCAGCAGTCAGTCACTATATATCTCTGCAAACTGGGGTCTCCAAAAAGTTTCTTCAAAGCCTCAATCAGCAGTGTGAAATCCAGGTGGGTTACAGAAAACCTGGACAGTTGTTAGGTCCTCCGTGGCAGATGGGACGCCTTGCCTGGGTCAGCAGGAGGAGAAGGGGTTACAGCCCTCCAAAATCCTGAAATAAATCCACACCTGGGAATATTAATCCAGACAGCACAGAAGACTGCAACAGCTCATGCAGTCCTGACTGAAAGCATTTTATATGCAGCCTTGTAGGAAATGCTGCTCCTTATAATAAAGCATATAATTAGAAGGCATATGTTTATCTGAAGAAGGAAATCAAACCCTACACAGCACTGTGTTAACTTCAGTTCTCCTGCTCTACCTGTTAAACCACTAAACCATTAGACCATTTGAGCTTTATGGTGGGGAATCTTTTTTTTTTTTTTTAAACTTACCTTGGGAAGAGAAACACACAGCCAAGGTGGAGGTACAAGCAACGTGGGGGTACAGGCAAGGTGGAGGTACAGCCAAGACCTTCTGATGTATTCAAAGAACTGGTTTTATATGATGACTTCCATTATTCACCAAAGCCAATAATTTTTGAAAAAAGGATGCTTTAAATGTCCCGATCAAAACACAGAGGCTCTGCGTTCAAAACATAGTGTCCCTGACTGTTATTGTAATCAGCGGCCCTTTGCTACTCTGCTCAGCCAGACAAGGAGATCACTCATGGAGAGCTCCTCAAAAAGTATTCTGATGACTAAAATGGGCAACATTATTATTTAGTGCAGCCAAAATGTAAACTCTGGATTCCAACACAGAAATACAAATATAAGCTAGTTGCTTCTTCACAGATATGAATAGATTTGGTGGGGAGGAGTTTGTAAGGGACCAAAAAATCCCCACTGAAAGAAAGAAAAGCAATGGACATTATTTGGCTGAATAAATTATACCTAGGCAGGGATCACTTAAAAAAAGGAAAATAATTATTTTGAAATTATTGTAATGAGATGTTTCCAACTGTTTTATGTACTTTTTAAGATTAACTGAGAACATTTACTTTTGGATCAAAAAAAAATATTAAGGTTACTTGTCAGGATAGGGTGCTCCTGCTTCCACTCCTGGCACAGATCAGTTTCAAAATAATTTTCTTTTTACCTGTAAAAATGAAGCAAACAAACAAAAATACATTTCACTTGAACATATTTTTTTTTTCTTTTCTTTTTTTTTTATTATTGGTTGGGACACCAATCTGAAAAATCCATTATCCACACAGTTACTTCTTTGTCCTAACCTCAAGATTTTTTTTTTTTAAAGGTCAGTGTAAGCCTACCACAAGTTCTTTAATGAGAAAATTGCTTTATCCACTTTAAAACACAATCATTTTCTGGTTAATCCGGCCTTGGAAAATGAAACGATTTTTCAGAGGGAAGAAAGCTGTTTTTCAAACTTGGCAGTTTATCTGAAAGAAATGATTTCCCAGGCAAAGACACAAGGGTGGCCTTATTGTCATGGAAGTCACTTCTAAAATTAGCTGGTAACTTACCAGTGGGAAAATTTCAATGGATGTAATTATTAAGTTAAAAAGAAAGCACTTGTGCAGTTTTATATTTATGTAATGCTATCAGATATTAGTACCATAGAATATGAAAGTAAGCTAAATAGTAGCACAAATAACTATGTATAGTGTATCTAAATGATCTTAAATTACCTCTGCCATCATCAACATCCTACTTTGATATTTTTATTTATAGAAAGGGTCATTTTTTTATCACATAAAAAGCTTGGTAACAGCTTCAATTCACTGGGATTTTTTTTCTGCCCGTTCAGATCCTGTTCCCTTCAGGAGCGTTTGTTCGAGCCGACGTGAGCGAGTGGGGAATGGGTCTGACAGTGAGGACGCCGGGCAGCGACTTCAACAGCACCAGAGGTTTGTGTGGCCTCTTTGATGGGATCGGTCACAACGACCTGAGCAATGTGCCCGAGGAAGACTTCATAGAGGAGTGGAGGTACAAAGCGAGAGAGGATCCCTGCCTGGGAGATGCTCTGTAGCACTGTTTCAAGGGCTGTTGATAGGTTTATTCCATTACATACTCCCCTAATGACCTGACAGAGAGATCTGCTTAATCTAGCAATGGAAGCCTGGAGACCCATTACCATCCTAACAGCACAGGGGCTTGATTTTCAGTCTGCACAATACACATAAGCAGTTACTAAGAGAGAAGTTTTATATTTGGAAGTGATGTCATGTAAACAGCTGTGTTAAGATCCCACTCAGTTGTTAAAAAAAATGCAGCTCTCACCCACACTAGAAAATGTAGATAACTGACAATAGGGATTAATTAAGGGTTTGGTGTTTCCCTTCTTCTTTTATTCCCAAATGCTAATTACAATATGTGAGTATAGTTTAAATGTTACATTTTCACAAAATGTGGTAATGTATGTACCATGCTAAAACTTAGTATCTACTCTACTAATGATAACAGTGAACTCTAAAAACTTGCAGTTTCTGAGACAGATGGTCTGGAACCAAAGCCAGGAGTCTGACTTTATGAAGTATCCCTGTCCCTGTACCTGTCCCTATCCTTATCCCTGTACCACAATTTAATTCTTGTTGCTGAACTCTAAACGTGCCTAATAGGTGTTCTTAAAACCAAAATGGGTTTGGTTGACTGAGTAGTTTTGTTTGTGAAGTATGTTTTGCAAATAAGGAAAAATAAGGCAAACTACCTTATCGTACCACTTAATCTGTACCTGGGAATTTAGTGCAATCCTGTAGGAACAATACATTTTCAGACCTCTTGCATTTCAGAAAATAAACAAACACCTCTACCATATTCTAGTTATATTCAATGGGCCTAAGTAATGGCTATTTAATGGCAATTTTGACCTGTCGTTACAAATTGTACTATTTAGAGTTCAGCAGCCATCTTTAACATCTTAATAATGTGATAATCAGTCAGAGCTTGCTTCTGGGAAGCAAATGCAGAAATAGTTTGGTGCAAGAACCGACCACCTGCTGACAACCCAAAAACGGGCTAACAAGATCCTTAGGAGGACCTGTTCAAAGGACGTTTGTTGAAAGATCAGAAGCCAAAGCACAATATATAGGAATTTATTTATAAATCAGTGAGCTTTCTAGCGCTCAGCACGTGTGATATAGATACTTCAGCAAAGGCAGAAGAAGCTCCTGCTAAGTGAGAAGGGCAGGAGGGGTGGTGAGTTTCACCTTATAGTACTCCCAAGGATGGATTCTCAAGGACCTTTCAGAACCTGATCAAAAATCCAAGCCAATGGAAAGGCAGAGGCCACGTCCAGAGGAGACTGGGTTGGTCTCTGATCCACTCACAGAGAAAAGGTGCAGTAAAAAAATCAAAACCTAGACGGTGATTTTTCTGCTGCTGTTTTTAATTTCATTTTAAATAACACTGAAAGCATGTTAGGTTTTCTCCAGCACCTGAAGCTAGGCTGAGTGCTCACCATCTGGCAGTTCAGCTTTTTCTTTCCCTGGCTCCCACCTCTCTCAAGCAGTTGCAGGGCTCTGAATGGCACAGATCTGTTTTAAACATCAGCTTTCTAGTGCAACTTTTAAACAATAAAACAACATCAGAGCCTCCCAGCCCTTAAATACATTCCGGACAAGGAAGAGCTGAATTTTAAAACATGTATTTTAAGTAGGTAAAATAGATTTTTCAAACTATTTTTCAGATCTTTTGAGAAACCAGCAGCAATGCTATTAATTTTGGACTCTCTATAAAGGCATCCAACTCAATTTGAAAAACTTGTCTTTAGTTCTTCCTTGACTGTAATGGGCAGCTGTCACTGTTTAAAGCTGGGCCAGCTCTTAAAATGTGCAGCAGATGCTCTCTGTTAACCCCTCCCTCCCCCTGGAAAGGGAAGGGACAGAGGAAAGGGGGAGAGACTTACAGATTGGAAATTAAAACTACTTTAATAAAACAATAATAATGAAAAATAGTATAATGATATTAGTACTAAGACTACTAATAACGGAAACAAAAGTACACAAAACCAACACTGAGTTTCCCAATGATGGTCGGGAATTGCAGGCTGCAGCTGCTCATGCCACTGCCGCAGTAGGGTGGGCACCCGGACGTCCCGGACCGGACTCTGCAGCTGACAGGAACCAGGTTCAGGAATGCATGGATCAGAGTCACAGGCAGGAGAGCGAGCAGGGTCCCACAGGGATGCCGGCCATGAAAGAAGAGAGCGAGACCCCCATGATCCCTTAGCTTTATACTGAGAATGACGTGGATGGGATGGAATACCTCGTTGGTCAGTATCTGGTCACCTGTCCCATCTGCACTTTTCTGCAGGTGTGACCCTTTTACAACTTTTTCACTTGTTTAACAAAAGGCAGCCAGCAGTGTCCTTGGTTCTCATAGGGATAAGTATAAACATGGGCCTCTCTGCATATCAATCCTACTGATACTTCAGTAGCAACTATAAACATCAAGCGTTATCAAGTCTGAAAAACAGACACTCTCTGAAAAGCATATAACTTCACTTTTAGAAAGTGCAGTTACTCAGAAGAAACTTAACTGAAAGAAAAAACCTCCTGAAAGGAGAAATAGTCCTGGTTTAGCCAAACCAGGACAGCAGCTAAGAAGAATGATAGTCTAGTCATTTTATGCAGGGGACAGGAGGCACATCCTGGCTCACTGAGGTGCTGTCGGTATGTGCATGCCTGTGAGGAAGGACGTGGTTTCCAGTGGCTCCATCCTTTCCACACCATACACCCCCAACCTGTCGGCCAGGGCTGACGAAAGGAAGGGTTTCGTAAGGGAATAAGAAAGGAATTTTGTAAGGAATTTCAGTAAAATATCAAGGCAGAAGAGGTTCCTTTTACTGAAATTTTCATTTGTGTTTTAACTTTCTGTCCTGATTCTGGACCAGTTCACGTGATTAAGTTATTTGTTTATTTATTAAATATATGATATTTACCCTAGCCTCTAGTTCCTGTCATATTCCCTCTAAGAAAGAGCTACTTCTGCTGCCTTAGTTTAGATTTACAGTTAGTTCATGATGCAAGTCTGGGCAGCTTCAGCTGCAGGTAACACCACCATGCAGAGCTGGAGGAACAGCGCTAGCATGATGCCCAGTCAGGCACTAAACTGCTTTGCCCAAAGGACTAGTGCTCCATCAATCACCAAATATGTTTTATTGTCCTAGTCTGTAGGAAAGTGCAGAATAGCCTGTGCATTTCTGCGAGCATGAAAGTCATCCTATTGTATCACATTGTATTCTGCAGTGCCCGCACATTCGGAAAAATGGTTTCATAAATGTCTGGGCTCATGTTTCAGAAGGAGAAATTGGTTCATTTTACCTGTGTCACCATGATGTTTTATTTAAAAGTTAGTATTGTATCAATGATCAAAATAGTAATATCATACATGTTGTTTTCAATTTATTTTGGAAAAATTACATAAAGGCAATTACTTTTTCTACAACAGTATCTACTGTCTGGCTCCAAAATATTGGCAAATGTTTTCACTTTCCTGAAATCTCTACATTCTGGCTGCAAGACAAAATTAATGCCAAAATAATTTAAATTTTTGGTGATATTTCAAATTTGTCTGGAAATGAAGTGCTGCCAACTATTGGGACAAGAAGCATATCTTTTTCTATGAAGCTCCAGGATTATTCTTATTCTGCAGAAATAAGATCAATATGAGATCTTGTACTCATGAAATTTCTAAAGAAACTTTAATCATGGCTGCTTATTCAAACTAAACTCTCTAGTAGTTCATCCATCATCAAAGCTGGACTAAATTAAAAAAGGGGAACAAAATACCACCTTCCCTTATTTGATAGCCTAGCCCTATGATCAATAGAAAAAAACTTTGTGTCAAAAGAAAAACTCAAAAAAAGCTCCATTAGAAGACAAGAATGCGATGAAGTATGCACAAAAGAATTTTAAAGGAAAAAAAAACATTTAAAAGAAAAAAATTTAGTCATCCAAGTCTTAGAGAAAATATCTGGTAAGGAGAGCACAGGCAAAGAGATAAAGATGATTTTCATAATAAAGTATTGGAAACAAATATGTCTGTCTCCATGCTGTGCCTGAGTCACACCAGGGACAAATCCAAGGCCTTATTTCATGTGTAATATGCAAAGGGTAACCTGCACCTTACAGAAAGTTCTGCAAAGAGAAGTCAAGCAGTTAGGCAACGCTCCAGCGAAGCACTTAAACATCTGTTACTAAAAAGTCTCCATGTAGAGCTAAAAAATGTACAGGACAACTCAAGAAGGGCAGTGCAAAAGTGACTAAAGAAATTGGAGATTAAACTTAAGTATTTTCTTAAGTAGAAAGATTAGGAATTTATGCATTTCTCAGCCTCAGGGAAAGAAAGTTTACTTGGTATTGTAGACCAATTTGTTGAAAGTTTCCTCTCTCTAATCTCTTTCTATTTTAAAATCAGAATACCTCCAGGGAAGAGTTTATTTGACAAGACTCCAGAACCTTCTGAGGAGAAGCAAAGGAAAAATTACTGCAGATGTCAGAAGGAGAGCACAAAGTCCATGCCCATGGTAAACATGCAGAATGCCTTTCGGACTCCTTTCTCTCAGTCCTCTGGTTGCCATTATGATCACGTGGATTACACCTTTGCAATCTCCTATCTAGATGTTACATCAGAGTTTGTCACTCACTCAGAAATAGAGTCTAATTTAAGAAAAGATAAACTGTTCACCAAGTCTTTTGATCACAGATATCTCCCTAAATCAGTTCAAAAGCGAGGCAGCCCCCAGGACCAATTAAAACCCCTCACGTACAATGTTTCCATGAAAAGCAACAGTTCCATTAACTCTACCAAACCAACAGAAGACCTAAGAAGAGCAAAAAGGCAAGACGACTATTATGAGTATTCATCCATTCACCCTTTGCGTAGCCCAAGCCAGAGAGACTCAGAGAGTTTTGCATATTTTTTCCCAGAGGATTACTTTGAAGGGATTCGGACAAAACTTCCCCTGGCATGGCCCACTCCCAATGGCCTAACTGCCACCAAAGCTCGGGAGATTTGCCACGAAATTCTTGCAAATTCCACCATTGGCTTAGTGTGTAAAGGTCTCCTTGGAAAACAGATGGATGAGGCAATTGATATATGCCTTTTAGATCTGCAGCTCAAAGATGATGTGGCTTGGGTGAGGGCACTGATAGCCCTTTTGGAAAATGAATGTGAAAGAAGAGTGCTAGGAAACAGAAACAGAGTGTTTCATGTAGGAAACCAGCTATCTGCTACCCAGGAGGAAATCCTCACCGTTCTCCGGTGTCCTGCTTTCTGTAATGGCAATGGACAATGTACTGAACTGGGCTGCCAGTGTTTTGAAGACCACAGCTCCTACGACTGTAGCATTGCCAAAAGTAAGTAAAAAATTCTATTTGTTCCTACCCTACCCATCTTTCCATGGTATTAGAATTATTAGGTAGAACATCTGCACAGAGTTGTTTGCTCTTCAAACAGTGCTACCAGTAAGGTATTTGATGAATTAGTAATCAGTTTTTGACCTTGAAGAGCCGATCAAAATATCTGGTTGGCTGGTCCTTCACTTTTTCGCCTCAGTAACTTTTTAAAAATGGATTTTACAAGCCCCTTAGCAAATTGGTTTTGCAGAAGTGATTTTCTTTACATCTGATCTATCACCGGCATGCTGACAAGCAAGCTTCTGACAAAAAGAGGGTCCTGCTCACCTTGTGGTCAATATTCATGTTAACACTGTATAGGTACTTCTTTTTTTTCTCCTGATCAACAGAGAATAAAATTTGAAAATTAATTTCAAACACTGTACTAGTAACAAAAAAAAAAAAATTAAAAGTGACAAAACGAACAGGTAACATTGTCAAAGCCATAAAATAGCTACAAGACGTATTTGAACCTGTAGACATGATTCTGCAAATATTTATGAATTACATTTACACAGGAGACTATCCTACTAGGTTTGTTTCTTCTTTACAGTTCAGTCTATCAATGGATAAATCCAAGTCCAATGTGAGTACTGACAGTGCTTGAAACTAAGCGCATGCATAAATGTTAGCATTAATTTCAAAATGAAAGCCCTGCCTCAGCAAATCACATAAGCTTATGTTTGAAGTTATGAAAAGTTACTTAAGGCTCAGCCATACAGTTGAGGTCCTGCAGCTTAAGAAGTAACGGTATTTCAGCTAAACTAAAATGACAAGGTATGCTCTCTCAACCCAACCTGAATACGGGGGAAAGCCTTTTTCTATGATACTTAGGACATTAGTCTGTATTTAGGAAAGATAAAACTCATATCTAGGGTCAGTCGCCATGGCTTAGCTCAGACACCCAAATCTCCATCCAACCCTAGGAACTCAGTGGCACATCTGATACCTCAATGCACTTACTAGCTGGGATGGGATTACCCACGTGCTTCACAATAAACATCTTCAGTGCGCTGATTTAAAGCGGTTAAAATATATCCTGACATTTGTATTTTGTTAATGGCAGGCTAAAATTTGCAGGGTCATTTCCTAAATATGGAGGATTTAATTGTTTTTCACACAGAGAACAACTGACACCAGTGACTGAAAAGTGAGTTGAGCAACTTTGCGGTAATTGTCTAACGTGGAACTCAATGTTTAACTTTATTTCTCTGTGATACAGTCGGGTTAGGGAAGTTGCTTAGGCCAGATTTTTAAATCTTGTTTTGCTATGATTGAAATCCCTCAGATTACAGGAAAAAAACTGCAATATGACCTTTCAAGTAAAAGCTAATGGTACCTTGTTTTCTTGCTGTGACATCAAATATAAACAAGCACAGAGTACAGAGCACAGTCTGATATTGCACTTGGAGGTGAGAAGTGGAAGACATACACCGTTGTGGTTTAACCCCAGCCAGCAACTGAGCCCCACCCAGCCGCTCGCTCACTCCCCTGCAGTGGGCTGGGGGAGAGAATCGGAAAAGTAAAAGTGAGAAAACTTGTGGGTTGAGATAAAGACAGCTTAGTAGGTAAAGCAAAAGCCGCGCACGCAAGCAAAACAAAACAAGGGATTAATTCCCCACTTCCCGTCAGCAGTCCGGTGTTCGGCCATCTCCAGGAAAGCAGGGCTCCATCAAGCGTAACAGTGACTAAGGAAGACAAACACCATCACTCTGTATGTCCCTTTGCTTCCTTCTTCTTCCTCCAGTTTTATGAGCTGAGCATGACGCCCTATGGTATGGAATATGCCTTGGGTCAGTTGGGGTCAGCTGTCCCGGCTGTGTCCCCTCCCAACTCCTTGTGCACCCCCAGCCTCCTCGCTGGTGGGGTGGGCTGAGGAGCAGAAAAGGCCTTGACTCTGGGTAAGCACTGCTCAGCAATAATGAAAACTCCCTTGTATTACTAACACTGTTTTCAGCACAAATCTAAAACACAGCCCTGTACTAGCTACTGTGAAGAAAATTAACTCTATCCCGGCCAAAACCAGCACACAAACATACATCAACTGTGGCAAACACACCATAAGCCATTACTACTCCCTAATCTGACTGCTTCATTCATCTGTCATGGCCTTTGCTTCACTATTCTCCAGTTGAGGAAAATGTAGTAGTTGACCTTTGCTTCAAATCACTTCTCTTTTGGGAGTCTGATTTACTAGAATTCACACTACATCAATTTATTCCCTCCAGTTTTCCAAAGAGTCACCAGTATCCCAACCCCCCTGGCAGACTCATGCTCCCTCCAGGGCCACTCACCTGGAAACCTGCTTCGCTGCTCCAGGGCTCCCACGGGGTCTCCACTTGAGCAAGAGCTGCTCCATGGAGGCTGAGTTTTTAGCACGAGCATCCTCATACTTATCCTGGTCCCTGAGGGAAGCAAGCTTGGTGTTGGATCTGCAAAACAGCCACACTGTTGCAGTTAGGAAAGTATAAATTTCCCTTAATGTTTATTTAATTTCCCTTAATGTTTATTTGCGCCATTTGCTGGAGGTGAGTTTGTTAGTGTCATGACAAAATTAACATTGACAGCTTCAGCAGTTTTCCTAACACAAGGTAGAAGGCCCTTTTCCAAAATTCCCATGCAGTTTTCCCAACATTTCAAGGGTAACATTTGATTCAAAAAGTGAATGGTCCTTGTTCTCTCTATCACACCGTATACAACCCATACTATCTTAGCTGCAGCTATGGGCTTGTACTTTTTTTTAAACTAATACCTGTAAAATATTTTCTGCGGGTGCAAACTTGAAGTAAAAATATTGCTTTTTATTTAATAAAACCTACAGAACACATTAATAATAACTACTCGAAGAGAAGAATGCTTTCTAGTTAAGTAAAGCGAGCTCAGGAGAGAAAGCATTAAATAAAAATGTAGTAGAAATTGCCATTTTGAGTCACCAGTATTTATTTTTCTCTTGAGGAAAAGGTAGTGGCATAATTCTCTGATGCGGAGGGCATGTCTTCCCAAGGGTGCACCTGACCTGGGGAACATTTACCTTTCATTTTTCTTTTTTCCACCGTATTAGTGAGATTATATGCTGCCCTGTCATCAACAGCTGTCCACCTCCAGAGATGTAAGACAACAGTCACTCATGGTATATTCCGCGCTATGAACATACACTGGGAACTTACTTGTTTGTACAGAAGAAAAATAATAATTAAAAAAAAAAAGTCACAACAGACTGTTATTAAGGCTAGTGGAGTTAATTTTAATTACTAAAATCTTCTCTGCAAAATATAGATTTATTTTTTTTCTATTTCTAATCTATCTACCAGCTTGTACAGGGTAAAACCCTGAACTTACAGCATGATTCAGGGGGATAGACCTCTCAGTCCGTGGAAATCTCTGAGCTGTTTTATGCATGAAAATACATAAAGACCTTAAAAAGGATCTGGTGTTTCCCAAATATCCTTGTAGACAATAAAACTACTTAGCAATTCATTGTATGTTCCACATCTTAAAGAAAATAGTTATTCAACATATTTTACTATCTGTTTTTCATTAAAATGAAAAAAAAAGAAGCAGTTGCTTAAGCAAATACAATATTTAAAAAAATTGCCAACAAACTAATGAAAAAAAAAATCCATTAACATTTTTGAGAGTTTTTTTGTTAAAGAAGGGATCTTCCTTCATATAGAAAACTAGGGTTTGTTTGGCTGGTTTTGGTTTGGATTGTTGTTTTTTTTCCCCCAAAATGAAGACACTAAAATAAAGAGGATCCATTTCCTGACCAACTTTACCTAAGACATCACGGTATTTACAAATGGCAACAATGGTGATCAGGCAAATTGCAAATACCTTCTATAACAAGAGTTCCACAAATGCAAAATACTTTGGAAAATATACCTTTGAATCCATAAATTGGTATCGCTTGATTCTTCCCAAATCATGTTGCCAGAACAGTCCTCAGCTTCTCCATGTGATGGGTGAGTGGGAGGCAGTATGAATTTCTTCCGATGTCAGTAGTAACAGTTTGAAGATTGTCCTCATATCAGTCCCTTTAAAGAGAAGGGCTTCCTTTAGTTTGGGGAACATAACATTGAAAATTAACTTCTCAACATACTTAGTGGATACTCACCAAGATTTTAGTGAAGACCAGTGATTAAAGCTATCTTTTCTCATATACTAATTTCTGAGTATTTGACCTTATGCCTGTGCAACAATCTTTGAATGCTACTTCTGCATACATAGTACATACCGATGGCCTGGATATCAGAAAACACCTCTTCACCTAAGTACAGACAGAGGCCCATAATCATTAAAAACAATGAACTCCAAATTTGTCCACAGCTTCTCATTTCCTGCAGAAGGCTTACGCTTGTCTTACAGCAGGCCAAAATCAAAGCTTTGGACCCTGAAAACCGACTGTAGTGCTTTTGGAAAGCAGTGGTTTGCAGGGTGGTCAAAAACACAAAGCTCTGAATCCAGTCCCCTGGCGTAACCTTCTCCAGCTTTAGGATCCCTTGGAGAAGAATTTGAAATGGTATTATGTCCTTACTGGTGGGTCAGTAATTTCATGAATTCTTGATACCAGACATAAAAGCATACTTGATAAAGAAGAAATTAAGAACAGGATGTGTCTTCTGATACTCATTCCTCCTTCTCTCCCGGATATGCTGTTAAAACTAACACTAGACTGGTGAAACACCAGAACATGCTGGGAGGGTGACATCTCAGAGAGCTATACTGGGTGGCTCCCCACCAGAGTCCAGCAGTGAGCAGGACCTGGCTGCTGTGTTAAGTCCATCCCTTGTACTACTGGTACAAAGATAATGAGATAGAGAAGCATCTGAAGTTCAAGCAGACTTTGAGCAAAATTGAGAAAAAAAATATTCCAGAAAAATTAAAACAAAACCAAGGTAACAACTGGCATGCTTAATTTGCAGAACCTTCTTCTTTGTCTTCGGTATAACTGTAAAGAAGCTAAGAGAAGACTTTGCACAAGAAGTTGGCTTCAGCATTAACTATGGAGAGGGAAAAGTACTGCCACAGTCTAGAGTGAATCAATGTGATGAACTGCAATGAGCTCCATGTATTGCAGACTATTTATGGATTCATTTATGAGTGATCTAGAATATTTGTTCTCTATAAACAAAAATACAGAAATTGTGGATCTATAACAGTATCCGATCTTGTAAATGCAATGTAAAGCAGATCTATACATCCAGCCAGAGGTCAGATCCCCTATGAGGAGAAATAAAATCTTAGTTCTGGCATGCCAGTCACTCTGACATTATAATACTTAGGAAAGGTCAGCTAGTTAATTTGGTACAGACAAGCAGACAAGTATTAGCGTGAGCTTCACCTTTAGCTGTTCTTGATTTTTGAGTTTCATTCACAACATTTTTTAAAGGTATTTCCTTGTTATTACATTTCATAGGCAGAAATGTTCTACATAGACAGGATAGAATCATAGAATCATAGAATCGTTTAGGTTAGAAAAGACCTTTAAGATCGTCGAGTCCAACAGTTAACCTAGCATGGCCAAGTCCACCACTAAACCATGTCCCTAAGCACCACATCTACACGTCTTTCAAACACCTCCAGGGATGGTGACTCTACCACTTCCCTGGGCCGCCTGTTCCAACGTTTGACAACCCTTTCAGTGATGAAATTCTTCCTAATATCCAATCTAAACTTCCCGTGGTGCAACTTGAGGACATTTCCCCTTCTCCTATCACTTGTTACTTGGGAGAAGAGACCAGTCCCCACCTCACTACAACCTCCTTTCAGGCTTTTGTAGAGAGCGATAAAGTCTCCCCTCAACCTCCTTCTCTCCAGGCTAAACAACCCCAGGGTTGTTTACATGCATACCCCAAGGTATGCATGTGATGTAACACCTATTTGCAGGGAAAAGTACTACAATATCAGACAATCCTGATGTGCTCCTTAAATGGCAGTTCAAAAGACTGGAAGTCCTCAGAACTGAAGTCCTGTTGACATCACTAAAGCCAGGATTTCACACCAGGAAAGGCTATTAGAGGTGAAGAATTAAGATCAATCTCAGAAATAAAGTTGGGTGTTCCAACCAGAACAGCTTGAGCCCCCTAACTGGCAGCTCAGGCATCCTGACCCGGTTGACAGCACACTGGTAATCAGCACTGTGCAAGCACAGGTGGGATAAGCCTTTGGGCTTTTGTACTAATAAGCAGAGGTTCTGTAGGAAGGAAAGAAAAGAAGGGGAAATTAAGAACTGAATTAGATTTCTGCAGGACATAGAAAACTGCTGCCTCTTTCACTTTCTTTTAAAAAGACAGGACCAAAGAAAAGAAGAATGTATGTTCATTTTGGAAATGCTAACTCTTAAATGCCATTGTTAAGAGAAAGTTATTTTCCAGGGGAAGTTACATGAGTAATGAAGGAGAAGGCAACTCCTTTTGCTGGCCATATATTTTCCCATTAGCTCCAAAACAAATCTCCGTCTAATTTTCTCAGACTGGAATTATAGATGTGAATTAAAACTCCCCCAAGATCAAGGAGGCCATCAACATTCAAATATCTTTTCCAAGGTCACCCAATCTCAGCTACAATGCCAATATATAATAATGTATTCTGCCACTGGTTTTGACCAGCACACACACACAAAAAGATGGCCAGTATTTTTGGGGATCAGAATACTGCCCATAACGTATTTGGAACAATTTTAAATGAAAACATGTAGAAAGAGAGAAAATGTGAAGTGTGGCTTGCAGACAGGCTTACTCCTCTGCTCTGCCTGACTCCAACAGGAGCAGTCCAGGTGGCCAGAGCTATAATTATCCTCACATGAAAACTGCAATTTGGAGTTGAAAGGCACCTCTGAAATTTGGCAACGCTCCAGAAGCTTAGACTTTCTTAATGTTGCTTAACATTTCATAAAACCCCCCAACACCTGTATAAGGTGCTTAAAATGTCATTACCACCTGTAATTAAATGCAGAATCCAATTACCGCAGATAGCAAATCGGGTTGGTGCTTACCGTTTGTATATATTGACCATGTTGCTTGTAAAAAAAAAAAAAAAAAAAAATCAGTACTAGTAAAGCACACGTAGAGGGATGTAATATGCAGATTGTATGAAGCTCTAAAGAGCAATTACAAGATAAAAGGTAATGAGGAATAATAAGGACAAATTAGTTTCAGTGAAGTAATGACACTTGAAGTTTCAATTTCTATGTAGAAAGTTCTGGAAAAAATATAGCCAGCAAAGAAATCAAAGAGAACAAAAGTGATGGTGAGAAGGTGAGAAGTTATCACTCACCTAACACACTTATGGATATCCCATTTTCACAGCAATAAAATTTGGTAGTGTTATTAAGGAGTTCTGTGAACCCAACCGCATTTTCAGAGCTGTGAACCACAACCACACAGGTCCCTCAGACCCATCTGCAACAACAGTTATGTGAATTACACTCTGTTATTTTTAGAATTATTATATAGACCCTTCCGAATTTATCATACTGCTTTGGACTGAGTGTTGTTCATGTGCTCTAATTAAATAATATTCATTAAAGCACCAATTATTTAAAAAAATAAATTATACTGAGCAAAAGTATGGGGTCAGCTGTTACAGTTCCTTAGATGAGGTCTTCTGAACAAAGATGTCTTTCCCCTGCAGAAGAATAAGCTCAGAGCTTTAATCAGGCCAGTCATGCAAGTTGAGAATGAAATATGTATTATATAAATCTCACTGTTTATATAATTATGCTTTATTTTCAAGCTTAATTCCTGTTTTCAAGGACAAAATATGAGGGAGACGTTGAAAGAAAAGATTAAAATTGTTCCGAGATCCTCAGGTGAAAAGTGACAGAGTATTTCAGATCTCTACGTCAAACATCTGCTTTAGAGATTTTGTATGGGAACATATTGACTTTGAAATAAATATGTTTCTCCCACTTCTATCAATTCAGTGGTCTTTAAATTCCAGATCATGGTGCCATAATGATTATTTAATGGCTGTTAGTCTGCTGAGTAAATGGATACTTTTTGGCACATGAAATATGTGTTTTGACAACATGATACACCATAACAGTGCAGACAGAGCTATCAGGGTGTATTGGGTCAACAAAGGTCTCCATGCATAAATTAAACTGTACAAAGTAAAAAATGTATACTAGACTTCTCAAATAAAAAACAGTTAATTTCTTAAATCACCCAGATGTCTACAAAGAAACATACTACTTACTGTATGTAAAGGTGGTAGCCTCTGTCTTTGCGACCAGCCTGTGGTGCTGGTGTGACCAGACCTTCAAGGGAGAATTACATTTTATATCACTGCAAGGGCCTCAGATATAGAGTGACCTGAAATTGTGGAATTTCTGTCTGATCCTCACCACAGGACTTGATTAGGTTTTTTAATTTGTTTAGACTTTAAACAAAGAAAAAACACAACCAAGCTTTTCGCTAAGGAAATCTTAAAGGCACAGGAGCTGGCTCTCCGATGTGCTGAAAGATGAGCTGGCAGGGAAGAAGACCGGCCTGGCTGAACAGGGAGCTTTGGCTGGAACTCAGGGGAAAAAGGAGAGTTTATGACCTTTTAAACAAGGGGCAGGCAACTCAGATGGACTGCAAGGATGCCATGAGGTTATACAGGGACAAAATTAGAAGGGCCAAAGGCCAACTAGAACTTAATCTGGCTTCAGTCGTAAAAGACAATAAAAAATGTTTC
>NW_009602530.1:0-3766 GCF_000690535.1 Cariama cristata | reverse complement strand
AACAAGGTACACCTTCCCTGGCAGGAGGGGACACAAGCAGCCGAGGCAAGGGGAGCGCGGCCGCATCAAGCGTGACGCAGGAGACAGAGTACCAAACTATATTTACTGTATACAATAGTAAAGGACAACAAATAAATGTACAAATCCGTCAATAAACAATGAGATCTACGGGACATCCCACCCCAGCCCATATACAAGAAACTGAGAAAGAAAGTGAGGGCCTTTCCAGCAAGACTTCCAGCAAGCGGGAGATGATCTAACGTGGCCAAATGGGTCAGGGAAATAGAAAAGGCAGATAACGATCCCACGGAGCAGCAGCGGACACCCTCTCCAGGGACCACAGGATGGCCTTGCTAAAAATTCGTCTGCAACAGACTCCACGCCTTGCACAGAGCTCAAACCCACCGCACAAATGCATTTAAAATTCAGTAAGTTCAGGGAAGCGGGAGAGCAGGTTATTATTTTTTTGAACACATGTACACGCACACACGTATGTGTCTCTTTCCTTGCTCACCAGGTTCTGGACAGCTCTTTTGCACACACAGCTTGGTGACATTAAAAAGTGCTTTTTTTTTTTTCCAAGTATTAAAAAGAAACCTGAGCCACACACTTCTGGTACCCACTGAGAAATAAAGAGACATACTAAATGGAGCAGGAGAAAGGTGACAGATGCTGCCCGGCACTCAGCAAACGGCTGAAGTTGCAGTGATGGGTTTCTCTTTTTAGAAGCTTACACAACAAAAAATACTGCTGCTCTATCACGAGCGTTAGTTTTTGGACCAGCTGCTCTGCTAACTCCACTTCTGACAATAATTCAGGACAAATCTCATTTCTGCATTAAAAAAGTATATTTCAGACAACTTTATCATGATATGACAAAGCACATGTAAATCTGCAATATTTTAAACTCCGACTCTATACTAAGCATTGTATCTGCATGTACCAGCCTTCTGTCATAGGCTAAACGCTTCTGAAGTAACTGTGTTTGCAACACGCGCTAAAAACTTAAAATCAGCGTATCTTTTCCTTCTCTTAGGCATATCTTAAAAGGAAACTTTTATGCTCACAATTGGCATGAAAATATACTGAATTATTTACATGATTAGAATTAAACAGAGGGGCAAGACCGACAAGAGCCAGGAATGAACATTCCATGTCCCAACGCATGGATGAATATTTAGGCCACAGGTTTAAAGAAAAAAAAAAATTTTTTTAAAAAAAAGGAACAGCAGAGAGACAACGCATATTACTTAATCTGAACTTAAATCAAATTGGCCCAATTTAAGATATAGATTAATCCCTGCAGATACTGTTTTGACTTGCACACGCAGTACGTCAAAGACAAGAAGCGATTTTGGTAAATGTCCTCTAAAGTTTAGAAGAATCCCGTGTGATTGGCATGTTCATTTGTTTTACTATTTAATAGCAAATCCAAGGACAGATGAGAGAGTGAGGTGTGATGAGGATCCTTAAACTCCTCTTCTCAAAAGGACGGCACGTCTTAACACACTCCACCCGTCTGCTGTTGGAACACATCGATAGTGTCTTCATCTTCCATCTCCAGCTGTTGGAGTAATACGGAAAACACAAGACTTGAAATACACAGGGTTGAAAAAGCACGTAGCTCTCTACTCCTAACCACTACCAGTAAAACAGCACTTAAGGTGTAATTAATTAATGCCTGAAACACTTTCCATCAGTCACTCCAAAGCACGCACTCCATCATCTCTCCTATCGGAGTACCGCCAACACCGAAACAGGTTTCAGAGGCACGCTCATCAGTCCGACCAAACTCGGCAGTTTAGCATCTTCTACAACAAATGACCCAGCCAAGCATCTCCTCTGTTCCTTGCCTCCGGCCTCACCAGCCCAAGAAATTCCCCACGTTCTCAGCACTGCCAGTGCTGACAGCAGCGACGGCTTCAGTGCCGGCTCGGAATGGGCTGACGCACAATAAGGACAGAGCCGAAAACACCAGCACTTGCCAGGATGCCTTTCCACACCAGGAGGGCCAGCTTGTTCAGCACTGATGCTCCTACACATTTTCCTGCCCCCCCCCCCCCAACAGAGAAAACATTCAAGGCCCCCCGCCCGTGTCCCTCCCCCCCCCCCCCAACAGTGAAAACATTCAAGGGGAAAAAAATAAATCCCACCCTAGACAAATTATGTGGAACATGCTAAATTTACAGCAACTCTTTCAGAATCATTTTGATTTCAAACTCCTTTGAATTGCACGCAGACATAAAAACATTTGTACAGCAATTTGCAGTAAAAAGTATTTTTCATACCTGTGCAGGTGTGTCTGTTTCATTAATTGGTTGTCCATCAAATCTGAATCTAATCTGCCTCATCGACAAGCCCTGCAAGTTTAAAGTAATTGATGTGAGAAACCACACTCTCCTTTCTGAATTCAGACAAAACATTTACAAATTTACTGTCAGAACAAATATTAACAAAATTAAGACTCAAAAGATCTAACCAGATGGGAAACTTAGCACCTCTATCTTGCTATGTAAATTGAGGGAGCAGCGCTGGTTTTGAGCGATGTCCTGCTGCACCGCTGTCACAGCAAGGACTCTATATGGAACCACCGGTGTGGGTTTGGCACCTGGGTTTGATCCTGCTCTGCAAGGCACAGATACCAAAAGTCAATTTACAAAGGTGATTTAAGAAGAGATCAATCAATACGCTGTTCTATAAAGCCTGGGAGGACATGTCAGCCAGGAGCAGCAATTGTCCCTCATGCGGTCAGAGAAGTAACGGTCGATTAAGTTGACTCAAAGGAAAACATTTTAAAAAAATCTGAAAAAACTACTTTTTTGTGTAACTAGCTATCAGACCGACTACCCATAGTTAAGACAAGTTTCTACTCATGCCAGGCATGCGCTCCTAGTTCTAGTTCATCTCATGAAAAGAGGAACCATGAAGACAACCGTTTGAGGACAAAAAGAACCTGCAGGACTTGACACAGATTTTTACTTGCTAAGGTCTAATGTTAGTAC
Organism: Cariama cristata; assembly: GCF_000690535.1. Classification (NCBI taxonomy): domain Eukaryota; kingdom Metazoa; phylum Chordata; class Aves; order Cariamiformes; family Cariamidae; genus Cariama; species Cariama cristata. The sequence goes on along the minus strand of NW_009602530.1, from coordinate 764 downwards.
GTTACCCTTAAAACCAGAGTTGAATTCACAACTGAATCCTGTTTTGACCGCGTTTAATCACACAAGGCAGTCTTTACTCCCTGCCTTAGGGATCAAGGGCTTTGCATCACCCTCCAAAATCCTTCAAAATCCCTACGCAATTGACACTTCCAGTCAGACACGGAGCCACCTGAACACAAAAACTCCCCGCACCTCTCTAAAGACTCGACGTATTCACTTCTCGTTCCCAACATGGGAATAAATCCCTCTCCTGTTTAGCTCAGGGTGGCACTGAGGAATGGCCACCGACACAGAGCAGCCAGCTGCCACCTGTGGAATACAGCAGTCCAACCCGCGCAGCGGGCAATGGGAGAGACGTGTGAAGGGAAGGGGAAAAAAAAAAACAAACCAGAGTGAAAGTCCTGGCATAGGAGAATTTGTTTTGTGCACTTTCCAAATAGCAAACACACTCTGTATAAAGCTTTTAGAGATGACAGAACTGAGGGTTATGAGGCTAAAACATTCAGAGTGAATCAGTCTCAGAGCCAGGATCAGAACTCGAGAAATTCCGGTAACGCTGCCATGGGACATTTTTAGAGCTCTAGGAGCACCTGGTGAGGAAGAGGCAGTTTTCTTTAACTGAAGAGAAAAACTCGAACACTTAAAGAGTTGACATCCCGAGTCCTCACTCTCCGTCACGCCTGGGCACATTCACCTTGACACACTGGGATTTTTAATGCTCCAGACAGACAAGCAGCGAAGCTCCCACCATTCCCGGGTCTCTT
>NW_009602529.1:4305-5928 GCF_000690535.1 Cariama cristata | reverse complement strand
CCCTGCTCCCCGGGCGCCGCTGGGCTCGGGCCTGACCCCAACCCGCTGCCACGCCTGGGACTTCTCACTTGGAGATGCTCACGTTGGGAGCTGGGGGGTTTTGTGTCCCGATTTATGTCCGTACTGATGCGTGTTAGCTGATTACTTTCAGTGTTAAGAGTCAGTTTTTCTGAAGTTACAAGAAGTTATAATTTCATTCACCCTGCTTGGTGTACAGTTTGTGTTGCATAGGAAGACTTGAGTGACACCAAAGGCTGATGCTGGGCTTCTGAACAGTCATTGCATTGCTCCTGGTGGTCTTTTGTCAGACCATTGTAGCATCTATGTAAATACAATAAAATATCTGATGAAATAAGGTATTTGTGATCATAGGAATAATTTTTTCATCAGACTCATCCTGACGCAGTTCACACTTCTAACAAGTGCATATGCTGCAGGTCTAGTCAGTTGGTTTACAACAAACTTATGAAAGTATGTCTTTAGGTCTGTGTCTATACGAATTTCAAAGTCGCTGTCAAATTTCTCTTCTCTCTCCTTGTGCAAGTTTGCACATCTCAAACGGTTAAAATGAATAAAACCCCTTCCCACCCAGCAGATCCATCCCAGACCCCTGCCTGAGCCGGGAGGGTGGATGAAGAGCTTTGTGCTCCCCGCATCCCCTCTCTGGGTGTAGACTCAGAGTGGGGAAGCGCACCCCCCTCGCTGTGCCTCTCCGGGGCTGGAGCCCCCCGCCAGCCCCGCACCCTGTCCCCCCGAGGGCCAGCTTTCTGACAATCCCTGGTCTCATTTGGGTCTGTGCTTTTGTTCTCTTCCCTGGCCTTCAGAAATAGAAATTTGTTCTTTGTTGTTGTGAAGTGTGAAAAATAAAATTTAGAAAATCTGCAAATGGGGAAGGTGGGCAGAGCCCCGCTGTAGTATCTGTTGGTTTGCTTTGTGGTTTTAAGTCCATGGAAGTGGTCACACTCTGCTCCTGCAAGCAGCGTGAGATGCCAACCCTGGGGCCCCAGGGATGAGCCCCGTCATGCCCAGGACCACACTTCACCCACCCCCATAGTGGGACTGGGGACCCGGGTCTGCCATCTCCTGCACCTCCAGCCCCTGGCCCACCACGACTGATGGTCTCCAGCGAGACACTGGAGCACAGCAAGGAAGGCTTTACATGGGGATTTACTGCTCTGAGAGATGCCCCAGGGGCTGGTGTTGCTTCTCTACTGGCAGGTTTTCTCTTTCCACCCCTACCTCTCTCCCCACCCTTGGGGGAACCTGTCTTGCGTGGCTCCTGCTCCTCTCCAGGGAAAAGCTGTGCTTCCACCCCGGAGCAGCCAGAGAGCACAGGAGAGCTGTGGCTGCTGCTGCCACCTTGAAGAGAAAACCCATGGAGAAGGCTCCCGAGCAGACCCCACCCAGGAGAGCACTGGGGGGAACTGCAGAAGATGGCGTCTCTTGGGCCCCACCAGCTCGGCCCCTGCCTGCTCGGGGCTGATGCTTTCTGTTTGCGGTGACTTTGCGTCTCCCACCGTTCGTTAGCTGGGTATTAATAATGTCGGTGCTGGAAGACCTGGGGTCAGCTCCCTCCCCTATTACCAGGCGGCTCAAACACTTTCCCTAATGTAAAAATTTTAC
>NW_009602529.1:2897-4276 GCF_000690535.1 Cariama cristata | reverse complement strand
GAGAGGCACAAAATTTTTTACTTGAATAGCTGACCAGAGCCAGAAAACAAAAAGCAAATACTTTAATGTCTAGTGACTGACCCCCCCCTGCTCAGAGCTGGTTTATATGCTGCTTTCCATGACAGGAATCCAGGGACTTCTCCTGCAGGGGTACACACAGCGACGTCTCTTGTGGAAGTGGGGTTTGGCTCAGGTGAGGGAATGAGAGAAGAAAAAGTGACAGGAGTCTGTAGCAGTAAGATAGGGATGCTACAGCTGTGGTTCCCCCTTTGTAAAGGATCTGTGGCTAAAAAACATTTCCTGCTGGCAGTGCTAGTGCTAAATTCACACTTTATTTCTTTTTGTGCCCCCCAAAAAAGCAAGGGGAGAAGGCAGTACCTGTGGGATGGGCTCTGCAGAGTGGTAACACGATGGTTTGCTATAGCTTCAGGTACAGCAACTGCCTGCAGGAGTTGGGGCGGAGGGGGGAGTTGCTGTGGTGGGGATGGGTTGGGAGGTTTTAGTAAACCACCTCCCCTCTGTCTCTTCTTACTCCTGTCTGAATTTAATATCAGCTAAACAGTGGCAGTTCCGAAAAATAATGTGGGTTTTGCTGCCAAACGAAGATCCTCGCCTTGGTTTGGCTGGATGACCCCCATGGGAAGCAGCCATCGTGCATGCACAAGTTACAGGTTTGGTCTTTCCTTGTGTCCCCCATCGCAGCTGGATGTGGGGCTGGTGCACCCAAAATCCCCACCGGTGCCTGCCTCTCCACAGGAGGCTCATACTCAGCCATGCTCCTGTGCTCGTGGCTCAGCCCCCTTGACCCCCACCCCAAGAACCAGGGTTTCCCCAGTGCCATGCCTCTATGCTGGTTTGGCTTCATTTTAGCCCTACCGTAATCAAACACACAGGAATGCTTGCCCCTTAAAAAGCATCTTTTGGGTCATGTGTGGGCACAGCTGGCACCAAACACAGGGCTGTGGCAACTCCAACAGTCCCCAGTGTCACAGGCTGCTCCCAAGCCCCTTTTTTCTTGCAGGGACGATGCACCCAGCGCCCCACAGTACCATGTGCCCCACCACCAGGCTGCTGCTCCTGCTGCCCACAGCCAGCCGAGCGCGCTGAAGGCTGCTGCTAAAACGGCAGCACAAGGGTGGGAGCTGAAATGCATTGTGCCCCTGGGAGAAGCAAGGGAAAGCAGGTCCATTTCTCCAACAGCAGCGTGCACATGACAGCGCAAAATGCCTTACCTTACCCATCTCCTCCAGCAATCAACCTCCTCTGCCCTAAAAGCATCTGGTGGCTGAGTCCCCCTGCAACGTCAGGGTGGGAATTTTGAGTAGAGTGCTTTGCAACGAAGCACGGGGACTGCCATGCCGCCGGTGGAACGGCACTTC
>NW_009602529.1:1931-2882 GCF_000690535.1 Cariama cristata | reverse complement strand
GGGAAGCTGCCATGGTGGCACCGATGGGGAAAACAGCCTCGGCCGCTGCTGCAGCCCGTCCCTGCGCTGTGGGCAGTGTCACCCCATAGCCCTTTCCAGGGCTGGAGGATGTGTCATCACCGCCACGCTTCATCTCGTGGGGTATAAAATGCCACGTGCTTCCTCCCCTTGTTCATCGTCACCAAGCAAGTGCTTCAAACATGCCCTGCTGCGACGGCTGCGTCTTGCACATGCCCAACTGCATTTCCCATGGGACATGGCTTTGCAGGGAGGCTCCTGGTCCCTGTGTCTTACAGGGAGGTGACTGAAGGCTCAGAAAAGATGTCTCCTGAGCGCTTGTGTGTCAGCGTGGTCCAGCCCACGGCGCTGCTGCCCAGAGAGCATCCACAGGGCAGGTTGGTGCCGTCCCATCCTTTGCACCCGAGAGCAAAGCGTGCCTGGGGCTGCACTGGCCACGGGTGGGACAAGCAGTGACAGAGACCGCTTTGCTTGTCGTCTTCTGCAAACAAGCCCTGCCCGGCAGAGATTCCCTCTGCAGCCCCAGGGCCGCAGGAACAGCCTCGTCCTTGAGGAGAGGCCGGCAGGTGAATGGGGGGCAGGCAGAGGTTTCGGCAGGGCAGGCTACGGCGTGCTGATTGGGGAGCCTGCACGACATCTCTGCAGGGACAGTGGTGGTCCCCACCGGCTCCTGCCCCCTGCGCTGCCCAGGCCGGCTGCTTGGCTGTGGGCAGGCCTCTGAATAAACAGAATTTAAGCCTGGAATTTGGCGTTCATCTGGCTGGCGTGAAACCAAGACCCATCCCTTAAAAACCTGCAACCCTCTTTCCTGTTGCTAGTAGCGAGGTGCCTGTTTGCACTTGCTACCCCAAGCCCGTATCTGCTGTGAATAACCTGTTTGGGAATGGGGAGAGTGGAATGAGGGGCCAGGCTGGGCAAGGCAGGGGACACGCG
>NW_009602529.1:0-1780 GCF_000690535.1 Cariama cristata | reverse complement strand
GTTGGAGGCGACTGAAGGTGCAGCAGCACCCGGCACCTTCACCCCTGCGCCCCAGGATGGCTCTAGGAGGGCGGCACGGCCCCACGCAGCCCCCCCTCCCCAGGCGTGGGCAGGAGCAGCATCGTACCTGGCACGACCGTGGGCAAGCCACTGCCATGCTGAGCCTCACTGATCCCAAATTTTGGGCTGCTCAGGTCCTGGTGGAAGGCGCACCTCTGACATTAAACATCTTTTACGGCACTCAGAGGGATGTAGGCACCTTGGAGGGGCAGCCAGCAGAGCCAGACTGGCTGCATCCCTCCTGGGACATAAACACCCGGTAGTTTAAAATATTAATGTTTGGAATAATGCCTGGTGGGGAAAGACAGCCAGACCACGTTGGTGTCTATGTGCGTTTGCGTGCAATGAAGGGGAACTCAGAAGGTGCTGCAGGCAGGCAGCAAACTTCCCTCCGACAGCAGCTGCTCCCTGTCAGCCAGCGATTGCCACTGGCCCAGCTACTGGCAGAGCCAGAGGTCCCCGTGCCGAGGGCTGGTGAGGAAATCCCTGCCCGCACCAGTGCTGCCCACCGGCTCCTGCTGGGAGGGGTAGCGTTTTGGCTTTGCCCAAAGGGCTCAGCCTGGGGCCAGTTTTGTCCCCTGGCTTCGCTCACCCCGGCAGGCAGGACTGAGCGGGAAATGGGAGCAGACTGAACAAGTGTGTTGACCCAGGTCTCGGTCCGAAGTTCCTCAGGGACGTGGTGCGTGATGCCATTTTTTAGTGCATGGATGCTCTGGCTGCCAGGTCTTCGCTTCCTCCAGGGACACACTTAACATGCCCTAGACACAAGCGTGCGCTCCTGCTGGGCTTGCAGCTCACATCCTCGTCCACGGGGATGTGATTTTCCTTTGCAAACAAGCTCCGAAGTAGCCTGTAATTGTAATGTTATCTTCTAATAAGAAGGTGCTACCTTCTTATAGCTGCGTTCAGATCTGAATGTATAATTGGACTGTATGAGTTGAAGATTTTGAGATAGTACATGTATACCTTAAAATAACCCTCCTTTGCATAGATCTAAAATGTTTTTTAATGGTTGTTCAGGCTAGTTTGAACAGAATATAATTGAAATTATGTTTTTCTAAACAGGTATCTCTAAATGATACACCATCCAGGCGATGTAGTTCCATGTCTCTGCGTTGCCACCAGCGAGAGCTGCCTGCGGGCAGACCCTGGCTCCGGGTCAGGGTGAGGTGCAAGCCAGGGCTGAGCCCAGCCCTCCTGCCCCAGGTGCTTTTACCCCAGGGGGTAAATCTGCAGTCTCCCAGAGGGGCTCATGCACAGCACACCTGGTTACACTGATTGCTCTGGTCAGGCAGAAAGTCTCAGCCACGCTCTGTTGGTATGGGAGGGTTGTTAATGCTGCAGGGCTGGATGTGTCCCGCAGGTCTGAGAAGGTGAGCTTGGTTTGGGGAGGGGAGGGTTGTGTTTCTGGGGGGTGTGGAGTTGGAAAAAGCCCAACTTGGGGTGGGTGGGCTGCAAGTGCAAAGGGAGGGTAACTTTCCCTGTTGTGTGGTGGTTGCTGGAAAAGGAGTTTCCTTGGCCCCGCTGCCGCTGTGCTGCACTGAGCGGGTGCAGAGAGGAGCTGCGGCAAGAGCTGGAGCTGTGGTGTGGGGGCACCTGGGCAGGCTCTGCTCTGGGGCTGGGGGGTGAGCCAGTCTGCCCCGGGAGTGGGCTGGGGGGGATGAGCCAGTCTGCCCCGGGAGTCAGGGTGAGGTGGCTGTGGTGGCTATGTCCCTCCCCT
>NW_009602528.1:16945-22621 GCF_000690535.1 Cariama cristata | reverse complement strand
GCCCGGCCGGGGCTACCCCCCCCATCCCGGGCCACCTCCCTGGACCGAGCAGCTGGGCCGAGCCCTGAACCCGGCACCTTGGCACAGCTGGGTGCACCAGCCTCGCACGCCTCAGCCTCGCTGCCTTCTTACTTCAGCTGGCCGAAATAAAGGTTTGCTTATCGAAGTCAGTAGAATTACGGGACATGAAAGAGCAAAAAATAGCTTCTCGGAGTTAAATCCAAGTGTTGTACAAGCGCATGTCAATGGAAGCAATTCCCTCCAGCAGCCCAAAGGCTAACCCATGGGTATAGCTGTTCATAACACAGAAATCCAATTAAATACAAGAAACATCCGTGCCTATCAGGGGTGTTCTGCATGAGACTGTTAATGGAAACATGGCTCATTGGGAAGGAAGCCAAAAATCACAGTTAAGTTAAAATACACTAAACTGCCCAGTACTTCTACTTACTAACCATCTGTTTGAGTAAATGTCTTGATAAGATTAAGAAAGGAGCTTTTGCAATAACAAAAATATGATTTAACCACAGATCCTTTTTCACACGGTTGTCTGTTTTGAAAGCCCTTCGTGGTGCACAGCAAAGCAGAGGTGTGATGCCTCCAGGATTTGGGCAGGCACTTGCCTCTTTTGCAGTAGAGGATCCTAGTTACTACTGTTTGCTTATTTGTAACGCTCTGACAGAGGTGCACCAGTGTGGGTGCGGGTGGCACTCAAGCTTGGAAGAACAAACCCCAGGTACTGCTCCTAAGAGCTCGTATGAGACAAAAGACCACCTGCAGGTATGTAAGGAAAAAACATCGCACAGATCAGCGTGGTGGGCTGCAGTCATGGCGAACAACACCCTAGGCCAGCAGACTCTGGTGGTGTTAGTGAGACTAGTGGTGCTGCCTGATGGAAATGACAGTAGTAGGGCTGCTAACACTCAGTTTTTGCTTTTATTTCAATATTTGACATCTCTCAAATTGATTATGAAAAAGTAAGCAAGTTAGAAGTTGAATAACATTTGTCTTAATTTGTCACGAAATGAGTTTGGTGCCTGTGAAATGCATTGCATTGGCAGCAGCTTGTAAAGCTGAATTCTCCTCATTTGTCGGATGCATCTAACAGTGCAGAAAGTTGCAGACATACTGCATGTTTCCTCCCCTGTACTTATCCCCAGGACCCTGGAAAACAGAGGATAGTTTTCTTTCTTTTTCTCTGTCCAGTCCATGTCCTCTGTACTTAAGCTACAGATGAAGGGACAAATTGTGTCAACTGCACGTGGTGAAATTTAACAGAGAGTCTGTGTGCTGCAAGCCAAGGCCATTCTTTATTTCTGACAGGCCCTAAGCGGCCGTATCTTGCTATTTAAGAAGTTAGTGAGCCGAGCCATTTCCTATAGTCACAGGAACTTCCACAGACTGATGTGGAAGCAGATGCTGTTCGTTGTAGTCCTTTGTTGTCCTGCATACATCTGACAGTTTTTCTCTGAAGCTGAAATATGCTAGTTTTTGTTTGGACTGTCTGTTCCATGTCTATATAACAAATTCAGTAGCGGTGCTATAAAATTGCCGGGATGTTGGAATGATCAGTAGTATCTAAGGCATAGTGCAAGCATGGAGGAGCTGAAGACGAACCTGTATCTACCATGCAACAAGAGCAGCAAGAAATTATTTGCACTAGAAGAGACTGAGTCAGATTTCACTGTCCTGTGCGCTCAAGTCGGTGTGAAGGCTCCAAAGGCGAGGCTGCAGTTTGCCACCTATTGGCTTTTCCTGGTATGTCTCCAGGGTAGAAAATGGCTGAAATGGAGTTAGTCCTAACATAGAAAATTACTCATTGCATTTTAGCGTGGGGTGTGATTGCTGCGTGCACAGCAAGCACTGAGTGTTGCACTTCATCTCTTCTACTGACTATGAAGAACGAATATAAAGTCCTGTTCTGTAGTTTTATCTGATTCTGTCTAGATTGACCTACTCAGTCTTTTTTTTTTTTTTTTAATTATTCCCAAATGAAGAAACGAAGGCACAGAGGTTTAATTGAAGTCACACATGGAATAGATGGCAGACCTAGAAGGAGAGCAGTGCTCTGCTTGCATCCTGTCCTGTACATGAAACTTCACAGCAGATACCTGTGGAAATGCACCCTGAAGCAGATACCCCCAGTGAGAAACAACTGCAGATCCTCAACACTATCTGGCTTGAGTGAGGATTTTTTTCATGGAACTGACTCATCATCATCAAACACTGGAAATAAATGCTTAGGGAAAAGGTCCCTCCAGGAAAAAACAGGGTATTGAAAAGCAACCTATTTTTAATACATGACGTAATACCTATTGTGGAAGCCACACAGCACAATTTACTGATGCACAGTGAAACCAAATCTAGATCAATGGTGCAGTGTGGGTACAGCAGCAGTAAAAAGCGAGCTGTCACATGGTAGAGAACACAGGGCCACAGAAAGTGCTGACTGTCATGAGCATTCATCATTAAGCAACATTCCTGTACATCTGTTTGTGTGTGGTGGGTTTCCCAGCTTGTATGCTTGAAATTAAGCATTTCTTCCAGCACTGCCTTGAGGTAGGCTGTGAACCTGGAGAAACCAAGTGTTGTAGAGCATTCATTTTATTTGCCATCCTGTGGCAAATTGCAAGGGCAGGCTTGACCCTGGCAGGAGGCAGGATGTGCTGACTATGAATTGCTTGTTGTCAAAGCTACAGGACAAGAGGGAAACTGCAGCCTTCCCAGTTTGCCCACAGCCCTTCAGCCAGGCCTGGAAGGGCTTTGGGCTGCCCAGGCCAGCAGAGGCTTCACAGCAGGTCTGTCTGTGGGAGCTTGATTACCTTTGGCTGAGCCAACACGAGCGACAGTGAAGAGGGTCTCACCCATGGTTGCTCTCAAGATCTGAATTTTCCTTCTTCACATTCCTGTGCTTGGTCCTGCTGGGTTGTTGTAGATGGTCTTTGGTAGCACCTCCCGAGTGTCTTCTAAGGCTATAAGCTGATGATGGCTCCACGAGGTGTAAACTTCTGCCAACACTATATAACACCCTATGGATTGCTTTGTGTCAATACTGAGGTTAAAAGTTAGCACGATAAGGATTATTTCTTCCCTGTGTTTTCCAAAGCAATACGTACTCTGTGAAGTTCTGAAACAATTAGTATTTTCTTTACCAATAAACCCTTATGTAATACAATATGTTTGGGCATTGCTTACAAGTACGTGTTTGCGTGGCATATGCTGAAGCATGTCCCTCATTTAAAAGTCTAGTGACTAGATTTGTCGATGGATACAGGATTGCAGAGCTGTGATAGCTGCTTTTAGCTGAGAGTAGCCAGCTGCTTCACTTCAGGATTGAATTCTACTTCTTCTTTCTGTGTTACATCTGCATAGAGATGTCGTGCACACTGTATATATCATGTGTACGCCTGTTGTGTACATTCACATACATGGGAGCGTGCATTTTTATGATCCAGAATTTACGTGCTGTAACTACTGAATTCAAATTGTAGCATTGCTTTATGGTATTGAAAATCAGGCTTTTGTAGTCCTGGAAAAAAAATCCCTAACTATTGGCAAAAGATCTGAATTTTCCAGCTGAACTTCACCATGTGCAGCTGTTAAAACCAGCCTTCCTTTAATGTATACAGCTGTGCCCAGATGGGCTTGCTTTCTTTCCAGCAGCTTCCTGAGCCATTTACTCAAGGTTTTTTGTTTTTTTCCTCTCATTACTTGTAGTGCTTTTAGACTTATGGTCAAGAAGAGGCGATTGTAGTTTCAGAGCTTTGCATTCCTCGCTGAGCCGTGCCTGTGTTTGCATGCAAAGCCATCGCCTCCCCTCCAACTATTTTAATCATTTCAGAAAGGGTGGGTCATCAGGCATTTGGCAGCGGGCTCCTTTTATATAGCTGAGGTGGAGTCAGCCAATGACCTGCAAGCCTGGAAAATTTTGCAGGGCAGTTTCACTGGACGGCTTTGCAGAGCTGTGCCATTTGAATTTCAGCACAGACATCCACACACTGTGCTCTCCATTTCTGGCGTGTCTCCCAGCGCAGAGTTTAGCTGAGGCTTGGGTTTAGTTTTCCCTCCTCTCTCTCCCTGCAGTGACAGCTTCTCCGGGCTCTGCTAGCCAGGACTCCCAAGCGATCATGGAGGATACTACTTTGCAAATTATCGAACCACCAACTGCTTCTGAGGCCTCAGAGGAGCAAGCGCCTGAGGAACCCATCAAATCAGACCAGATCAATGGTGTGATGGTGCTGACCCTTCTGGACAAGATCATTGGAGCAGTGGATCAGATCCAGCTGACCCAAACACAGCTGGAGGAGAGACAGCAAGAGATGGATAGCGCAGTGACTAGCATCCAGGGAGAATTAACCAAGCTGACCAAGGCACACACCACCACCAGCAACACTGTGAACAAGATGCTGGAAAAAGTGCGCAAGGTGAGCGTCAATGTGAAAACCGTTCGGCAGAACCTGGAAAAGCAAGCTGGGCAGATAAAGAAGCTAGAGGCCAACGAAGCGGAGCTCCTGAAACGCAGAAACTTCAAAGTCATGATCTACCAGGTAAGGAGTTATTTCACCACTTCTTTATGTCCTGTTAGTGGGTGTTTTCTTTGCTAAAGGTTCTGTCACACTGCATGGTCGGTCCGTTACTCTCCCAAACTGCCCTGACTGTCTGGCAGTCCAAACTGAGGCGGGTCCAAAGTAGCTCCCTCATTCATGATTTAACATTGTCTATATGTTCTAAGACAAGGTTTGATAGAGTTGCTACATTTAACAGGAATTTTAATGAAGATAGTGAGAACGGCCCTAAGTGCTTGTTGCAATGCACCAAAAGTATCAAAATAACCTGATTTTACTGCTTAGCTAAAAAAAGAACAAGAATGCACTAGATTCTGCAAGGGGGTATTGTAAATCCGTCTGCCAGCGTCTTTCCTACTGAGAGACAACATGTGTATTGCTACGTGGAGAGTGATAGTGTTTCAGATTTGTGACATGCATCTGATAACAACAAGAGACAGTAACCTCAGCATCGGGGTTAATCTCACTTACTAGGACAGATAGAGATATTAGAGAAAATACAGAACAGCTCCTTGAGCTCATTAGCACTTCGCTCTGCCTTTGCCGTTGTGCTTGTACAGATTTCCACGTTCTTTTTTCTGCAACCTGCGAGTCTTGAATCTTCCAGTTGTCTGGTTTCAGTAACAGCTTTAGTTTGCTTGATGTTCAACCCCTACGCTAAGCATTGGGTTTTTCCTTTAATATTAAACAAGAAAAACGAGAGAGTTATGTTTCTGTCAGTTTTCCTGTCTGGAGTTGGCCTTCCTTATCAGAGCAAACTGTTATATAGGGCCATGGCTATTTTCACAAGAAAAGTGAGTGAAATAGTTAATGATTCAGTTAGAAGCCTCTGGGTTAATAATAGAAAGCGTCAGGGACAAATAGAGAAGCATCTAGTGCTGATCACAGGAAGAGAGAGAAGAAAAACAGAAAAAAAGAGAAAATGCTTCTTACTATAAGGTTTGAAGGGAAAGCTGATCATAATAGGCTCAGGAATCTAACAAGTATGGGGGCCCGTGTAACTCTCTGATTCAGAGCTTAAGCATTTGTAGTTTTATCATGCCTGAAACGCTGAAATACTCGAGCCTATTCAGATCATATGGGCAACCTAACCAGTTATATATTTTTTTTT
>NW_009602528.1:5928-16914 GCF_000690535.1 Cariama cristata | reverse complement strand
TTTTTTACAAGCTCTTTGTGGCAGGCTTTTGAGGGAGGGTAGATCTATCCATGGAAAAATAAAATAGAACTCTAAATGTTCTGCAGAAGCAACAAACATTGCAAAATGAGACAAGTGAATTGTTTAAACATAACATTTCTTGTGGGTTACAGAAACAGGTAGGAAGTTGGCAAGCTTCTAGGTCGTTTGGAAGCATCCTAAAGATTGGCAGATTGTCATTTTGTGAGCTGTTCATTTTGGTTTGTTGTTGCTTATGAATATTGAGTAGAGTTTCTCTCTGACTATGCAAAAGCAATCCTGCTTCTAAAGGAAATCAGGGGCAATACTCTTGCTGATGTAACAAGGACAGAAAAGCCTCTGAACAAATCAGTTGACAAGGGACTACAGTAGGGATTTTGTGAATCATGAAGATATTAGGAAAAAAAAAAAGAATTATTTGTAATTCGGAACAATTTCCCAGCATGGAATTTGGTGTGATTTGACTGTGAGGCCACAGAGCACAAGTGAGAAATTCTCCAGGTTTGCTTCACTGAAATGGAGCCTTTTGTGCCCTCATGGAAATCCTCGCACTTCTGCAGGAGGCCTGGGTAGACCTTGCCACAAAGGGTAAGGCTCCAGTTCTGGGGAGACCAAAGGCGTGGCAGCAGGCGTGCAGGCTTGTGACGGACACTGCTAAGGCAAACAAAGGTCTCTCTTGGAGGAGAAACTCCTGATTATCTCTTAATGTGATGCTTAAACTGAAAAACAAAATCCATGGCGGTCTTTTGATGTTTGAATGCTAGAAAGAAAGAGGCAATAATGATATTAATGTGCCTGAGTAACAAGTACTTTTATCGATAGTAGTATTGTGCTGCATTACTGTGGCAAAGACAGACCCATACAATGAGAATTTGATGGCCAGACATGGACCACAGGGAATCCCCTGGAAGAGTGGGGTATACTTTTGCAGTCCTCTGCAATACTGCTCTTTCTGCATACGATGGAAACATAGATTTTTGATCAACACAGAATGTTTCTAAATTATATCAATCTACAGTCTGTCTCAGAGCTACATTAATTATTATTTCTCATACAGAAAATAGAGTTGCTTAACGGTCGCATTATTCTGTAGATCGCACTCCATAAAAACCTCATCATTTAATTTTCAGTGTACAGAAACCTGAATTGTATGGCTTGGCGTAAGGAAAAATATTCTGTTGATCTAGGAGTCTCTCTTATTTGTGGAGACCTTTTATTCTGAGTAAGTTAAACATTTTGGGGGATCTCGAAAGTTTTCCTTTTGGCTTTGGGGTTTTTTTATTCTGCTTTGTTTTTTCCTGGGAGGGACAGGATTTTTAGAATTTGTGTCTTACTGTAATTATGGAGATGTCATTCTTCAGAAATTCCTAACTCAGGGAATTGCACAGCAGATTTGCAAAAACATCAGGTTACAATTTTGTGTCTCTATTTATTCATATGAATATTTTATCACAGTCAGTAATTCTAGGCACATCAATGAAAAGAGTGGTACTTTGGGATTATGCAAAACAGATAATGCTAAAACATTTAAATAATAAAACTCTATGCAGAAAGAAGTGATTTTTTTTTGTGTACATTGTAAAGGTATTTATCAAATTGAGGATGACATTCAGCTGCTTTACTGATAGTGAACAATGCTATTTGTTGCAAGAAGCCTTGTTGATTCCAGCTGGAGTACCCGTTTACTAATATCCTTCTGTGTTTCAGAATTAATAATCATTAAATTAAAAAAAATATATATCAAGAGTCTATAAACCCAAAACTTTATGATGGGCTCCACCCTTTCCAAGACCACCACCTATCAAAATTTGTTAGATACTTTCTTGATAATGTAATTAATTCTGTGATGGTGAGGCAACATTTTTACTACTCAGAAAAAGCCGCCTTTGGAGAGCTGTGGTTAACTTTTCTGTGCAATTGCATTTTTAGTTGCTATGGGTAAAAATGTAAAGATTTATTAGTCTTTTCTTTTGGAGAACAAGAGATAAACTTATCTTAAGAGACATAAAATATTACATAAAACCAGCGGTGGCTATTTTCAAGCAAGATAGCTGAGTAAAACAGTAGTCATGCTCTATATGGATTTCGTATTTCATGATTCTGTGGTATGAAGAAATAAAAGGAGGTAAAGATAAATCAGCTCTTTACTGTTAACAGATGTTTGATTATTCTCTCAGCATTGAATACTGAGTCTCCAACAGCTACGGAAGGACTATTTCAGAAGTGCAAATAAGACTTGGCACCTTGGGAGAAGAGGCCACTCTGCCTGCGAGAGTTGTATTTTGCTAGCTGTTGGATTAGGAGGAAATGAAAATCAATTTTTTTTCAGGGAAGACGTGACCCGTTGAGATGAGCCTAGAGCACATCTGCCTGTGTAGTTTCAGACTTTGAGGGAGAAAGTGCAGAATTGAAAATCACTTCCACTGGGGCCAGCTAAGGGCCAGGCATTAAGCATAATGTTTACGGGCCGTTACTTGCAGTCACGTATATATGTGTGTGCGCTCTCTCACTCGGTCAGTCTCTCAAATACTCTTACCTGATTTTGCCAGGAGCTGGTCTGATTCCTACTAAGGTAAGAGTTTTTGTATCGACTTAACACAGGGAATTAGATTGATTCTTGAGAATAAAATTTGAAAAAACCACACACCCCCTCCAAATTACCACATCTTTTTGTTTTGAAAACTTGCCTACCAAAACTAAAGGTGAGAGACTTTTGTCAAGCTGCTGTGTAAACAGAACTTCAGTACTCTTACCGTAAACAGGACTTGCCTTCCTAAAAAGTCTGATGTCAAATGACTACGTGCACTTATTAACAGCCCATGGGAACAGAGTTCCTCAGTGCTCCCTTTGTGCCATCTGTCCTGGGCTCCTGTCTTTCAGAGAAATTAGGACACCAACAAATTTGGTTAGAGTGGTTGTTAATAAAAACAAACTAAAGTGACTTCATCCCAAATCTCCTGGTTTTAGGATACAAGAATCTGGGGCTGGTTACTACAGTTCATGATTAAATAATGGATGTACCAGGCAGAAAGCTACTGCTCTAAAACCCGACAGCGTGCCACATTCATCTGAAGAACGGCACATGTCAGCACTTACCTAAGCACGGCATTTTTCCTCCAAACATTTTTCAACAATTAAACTTATTCCGGCAAATGTCAAAGGCCTGATTTTCTTACAGCCAGACAAATGCTTGCAGCACTCAGCACACATACTGAGTATTGAATTTCTGAAGTCTGCTGGTCCTTTATTTTGAGGCTCATGTGGGCGCCGAGCTCGAGGGAAGTCTGGCTCGTGATGTGCGGCATTGTTGGTTGGAAAGAGAGCTGCCTTTGTCTAAGGTGTGCGGACAGGCTGCTCCCCACGCTGTCACATTCGGGGGCTCCCGGGGGGCTCCTCTGCTCTTCAGGTCCCTCCAGCAGCCACTCAGAGCCTCGCGAGATGTAGAGTTTCTCAGGCAAGGGCTGGGTGGCTACGAGAGCAGGGCAGAACATGAATCTCAGCTGTACAATGTGTAGGGTAGGTAGGGCTGGACGAGGAAATATAAATAGCGCAGCTTGGCTTTTGTGCCTTGAGTGGGCCTTATATGGACGAGAGCAACAAGATCGTTGATCGTGGGGAGGAGGGGTGAATTTCAAACCCACACGTTACTGTGACAGATTTGGAGGCCAGACCTGAACTGCCTTATTTTTAGGTCTGTGCTCCTCAAAAGAGAGTGTGGAAAAGAACATGAGCTCAGGGCTCTGGTGAGGAGCATGGGGCAGGGAGCACAAGGCGTACAAACCCACGTACCGCAGCCGCCGCACCCACTGCCCCTGGGCTGCAGCCTTTCTCCACCTCCTAAACAGTATGTCAGCTGCCCCGAGCTATGGTTTTGTTTTAAATTAATCATTCTGAAACAAAAACTTTATGAATCTAATGACAGCAGGGGGTTCATGAGAACCAGAGTGATCTGCAGGCCCAAAGAACAGCCTGTGTGGGTTACATCCCTTGGATTCAGTGGAGCTTGCTCAACTACAAGCGTTAAAGAATAAACAGAAATTTCAAATAAAATTTGAATGACAGTACTGGGGATAGGCATGGGCACTAGGCACCCAGATTACGCTTTTCCTGCAAGACCAGTTGGCTCCGTGTGCTCACAAGCACTCCCTGCTTGAGCTGGAGTCCCTCTCTGGATCTGGAGCAGCACTGTATGTAGCACCAGTTTTTCCCAGTGGTTCGCTGCAGAGATTTGCATTGCAGCAGCCAGTGGGTTTTTGTATTTATTTTCTAATAATACTTTAAAATAAATGGCTGGTTTCTTTTTGCTGTGAATGCACTCAAAAGCAGCTCCATCTGTAGCCACAACTGTTCTTATCTTCAGCAGACAGTTAATGTGAACTTCTTGCTGGTGGGTTTATACATCAGCAACCTGCCAAATCCCAAGAAACGCCTCATCCAGTGACAGTTCTGCTGTGGTCAATGGGAACAGGATATTCCTCTGGTGCTGGATTTGCTTTTGCTTTATTTTATTCTGTTCTTAAATGAAATGTGAAGGATAATTAATCATGAAGCCTTTGTTAAAAACCACAAAAAATCTGAATCATACAAACTGATCCTCATTAATTAAGAGTTAATATTGTTCATCTCTGATCCCTTGTCTTTGTTGCTGCAATACAAGGGCCTGAGCCCAGAAAGCCATTCTATCTTCCTCTCTGTTCTCCTGCTTTTGGTCATGGAAGTAGCAGAATTAGAGGTGAAAAAACGCCATCCCAGGGGAATGAGAGAAATATCGTTGAACTCAATTCCTTCAGGCTGCAGCGCTGAATTCAGATGCATGTTCTCCATCCATTGTAAGGGGCACCACGTTAACATCCTGATGTACAAAGAATCCTTCATATTCTCTGCATGTTGCTGAATTACAAGAGTCTCAAGGTAATCATTCACAGGAGACTGAGCCATAAAAAAATTCAGCATGTGAATAGCTCTCACTTCCAGGATTTTCCTTAGTGCAGATTATCAGTCTTTCTACCAAAAGACAGCTCTGGAGCATGGATTTCTCTGTTGTAGCCTGGAATCAACTGCATTAATATTTCATTGCTCAGGTATTATTTATAAGCGGTTAGTGCCAGGACTGTTTGCTTTGCTGAAATCCTTTCAGCATTATACTTACATACTGAGCTGTGCAGCAATAAATTGTCTCAAAGGGCCAGAGGCTGCTCAGCCAGTTGGGATAGGGTTAGATTGGACGATTAATGGCTCATGAAAATAAAACCAAACTTAATACTCCTTCTGATCACATATTCCTTTCTTAGGCCTCTCTTGTGCCTCTCAGCAGTGAATCTAAGCATCCATCATGATGTCTGTGTGATGGCATTGGGGCTGCTGCGCACGGGAGTAAAATGAAGTGCAGAATTTGCCAGCTGTGCTCATTGGGCTAAGTGGCTGGAGTCCTCTAGTTCCCAGTGAGATTGTGGCTCATTTTCCCATTCTTAAGCTAGATACGAGCCCTCAGCAAAAATAAATTAACCCATCATGGACACACTGCAGGAAAAACTCTCCAAGGCCACATGTAACCAAGTTTGCAGGTCTGGGATTAGAAACCAAAGAATTCAAGAAGCCAGTCAGTGCTCAGACCGTGCCTCTCTCTGGAAAGACATGGTCCCATTAGTCTCCAGCGTACCCTGGCTGGGAATTTGACCAGTAGATGGTAAAAGCTGCTCAGTGTTGTAGGTGCTGCAGGACACTGGAAGGGTGTGAGCATCGTGGGAGAAGTGGTACTCCTGCATGTTATCTGCATTTCCCCCATGTTATATCAATGCGAGTGCCCTGCAGTTGGCCTGCGTCCCGCTGCGTCCTTCAGCATGGCTCACAAGGCCGGCACCGAGCGTGCTGCGGGTGACTCACCACGCGCTGTCACCCCTCCCAGCTCCAGACAAGGCACGCGGTTTCTGCCGGGCTGGACGGCGGGAGGAGTGAGCAACCACGCTCAGTCTAACACAGCCAGTTTTCCAAAGAACGTACTGCTTGACCTAGGCACAGGCATGGTGAAACTGAGGGCTGTTCCTGCATCTTCGCTGAAGCTGCTTCTTGCTACACTGCCCAGAAGAGTGATGTGCTGTCCCTGTCTAAGTAACGAGTACAGAACTATGCAGTCTCCGCTGTCTGATGTACTGTGATGTGTCTGTGACCCACGTAAAGCATGGCAATGACTCACAAGCTTTTCGGCAACATGCTTAGCCCTCTTTTATCCTGTTTGGGATAATGCTGTCCTCTTGATTCTGCAAGATCTTCTACAACTTACAAAGTACCTGAAGAATTGTGGGTCCACTGTCCAGCTGCAAGATAAGACAAAGACCAGAAACAAAGATGCTCAGTGTCAGTGAGGGAAAATCAAATATTTAGAATAAAAAGTCTCAGGATGTTTAAAGGATGTTTAGTCTATAGCTTTATGTGAGGATGCAAATGTCAGTACCAGCACAGATCTATCTGTAAATCATCCGTAATGCAAACTCCATCTTTACTGGTTTGCTGTACAGAAATAGCTCTGGAGTTATTAATCAGTTGAGACAGGTTTATCCGGGAGGAGCAGTTCTGAGAGCAAAGACAGTACAGACAGACTGATAATAGGAGCAAAACTTTTTTCTGCTGTCAGAGGAAGAAAAGAAAATAAGCCTTTTCACTCTGCAATCTATTTACTTCTCTGTTTCCTACAGCCCTTTCTTCTGACTCACTGTTGGGCAAGGCCACTTTTCCAAACACAGCCTTCTCCTCTCCCTGCGCCGTTCCTCCCTTGCTTTTCCCATAAGGTTTGAATTAGCTCCAGTGCCTGTACCATGCTGCTCATTTTCACCAGCTAATGAAGAAGATGCAGCCTTTTAGGACATAGCTTCCAGGACATAGAGTAACTAGATGCGCCTGATAGAAAAATGTGCCAGGAAGATTGCACAATACACAAAATTACAGAGGGTAGAAGGACTTCTGCTAGTCAGGGAGATACTACTTGAGAACCAACTAGTTTATCCCTTTAACATTTACCTAATCCCAACCTATTTTGTTTTTCCCCCTCATATTTTAGATCTTTTCCTTTTTCTCAGCAGTATTCTTTGGTGACTTCTTACTGCAGGATTCAGTAATCTTCTCTCTAAGGACTCGAGGCTTCTCCTTTTATGGACTTCTTGGCACTCGTGGAGATAAAATCTGTCCAACCTTTGGGACGTAAGAGTCGAGGCCATGCCTGATTATGTGGTGAGCATGTTTGCTCTGTCACTGGGTATAGACATCTGTAAGCTGCTGGGTATTGTCCAGCATTGGTTTAGGGTATGGTCAGTACACTGACCAAACCAGTGGATGGAGTTCTGGAATCACACCCAGTTGTTTCAATCTCTTCAGCTTGTGTATTTGAATTAATAGACATAGGGTTTTAAAACCACTATCTTTTCATAATCTTACACATATAAGCAAACTCCTCTTTCAGCTACACCACAGAAATCGGAGCTATTTCCAGAACAGCTGACATCAAATCACTCTGTGAACAGCAGTGTGAAAAGAGAGCAGAATCTGGCCCTATGGCAGTGTTCAATGTAAACGTGCCTGAAACTGTAAAAGGGATTCTGCATCTCCTAGGACCTGCTGTAAATTAGAGAAGGACACTCGTCCTTCTAATAAATCTTTGCTGACTATCCTTTCTGTAAAATTTTGCTACCTGGCTTCTCCCATTACTAAAACATAGCCCTATGCCTTTTCTCTCTGCCCGTTCTCATGCTAATCCGGATTACTTTGTTGGCGATGTTCCTCATCAGATTCCCAGTGGGGCCAGGTAAGTTTTTCCATTGTGCTTCCTTTCCACCGGCCATTGAAACGCAATTTTCCTCATCTTAGCCCGAGAAGATCCAGAGTGTGCGCTTTGAGTCTTCGCCAGGGACTGCACTCTGAGCCGTCTCCAGGAACGGTTCCCTCTGCCCGCGCTGCGGAAAGTGCCATGGCCCAAATCAGCAGAAGACATGCGAGGAGGCAGCAGTTTAGGGCCTCAGCAGGAGTACCCCCTGAAGATCGCTTTGAACCTCTTCTGAAACTCCGAAAGCTGCTGACGCCAAAGCCTTTGCCTCTCCGCCTGCTTGTGGCTGCTGCAAGCCTTCAGCCCTGCAGGGCTGATCTTTCAGTTGGCAGAAATGCCTCCGCTTGTTGACTAATCTGCTTGCTGCTTGCTTCACGCTGCTGCCCTAGTTATAACGGATGGTGAGGAGCTGTGATTTTCTCTCAGGCATTATGGGACTTGTGCACTACCTCTGCGATCTGGGAGGGTAGAATTGCTGTATGGCTTGCATGAAGGACTAGTAGCCAGGAGCAGTTGGCTCCGCTGGCATCTGCTGTGACTGGGCAAATTCTGCCTGTTTTCTGAGCCTGTTTCTTGCTCTGAAATACAGATCTGATAATACCTACCTCCTCAGGCTTCTTGTAAGATTTAGTTTATGTGTTTGTGGAGTGGTTTGAAGTTGTCATTTTAAATAGATAAAAGACAGGCAGAGAGCACAAACTGTGTGACGTAAAACTACAGTTGTCTCGGGTAGACACCGCAGCATCCATTTCTGTTCAGCGGCAGCCCCTCAGCGCTGTTCACTAGGCGCTAGGCTTCTGCACACAGACTGGAGCCGGTGGTGACCTTTAACTGCTGTTTATCTAACACTCATGCCACAAGGGCTGCTGGTAACAGCGTAGTGCCCTGTTAGCCTTCCTCTTATTGTGTAGCTACTGGAGAAAATACCCTAAGCTCCAGCTGCCTGCCCTTTGGGTGGTCACCCAGCGGTGTGAGCAGCGCTGTCTGGTGGGAACGGCCACATCGGTCAGTGGGCAGGACCGCCCCGGGAGCCAGGCGAAGGTGAACTGAGCCCAGGAATTGGTGTCTCTGGGGGAAGCTGCCAGGGAAAACTTCTCCTTTTCAAGGAGAGTGACAGGATTTTTTAAAAAGGCATTTTTTTTGGTGTTACAGCAAGAGAGTCTGATAGCAAGTACAATCTCCACAGAAAAAATCTGTTCCAACAAGGCACTGGAGAAGAAAGCACAGCCCTTTTCTTTTCTGTGCAGGACATCTTTACATCCCTGAGCTCTGCTCGGCTGTGGGTGCTTATCAGGCGTGTTGCTGTTGCTCAGGAATAACTGAATCCTCCTCCCTGTGACACTGATGGAAGGTCAGCACAGCAAAGCATCCTCTAAGGACTGGCAGAGCACAACAGTTACCATGGCACCGGGAGAGCAGAACTTTTTCTTCTCTGGCAGGGCTGGATCTGACCTTGGAGGCTGTCTTCTGCCCAGATGCTTTTAGTCCTCCCTCAGCCTCCCCCAGGCCAGAGCTTGTCTGATGTGCCCTGAGTGGGCAGAGTAAGGGCTGGCGTGATGCAGGTGGTGCAGCAAGCTCCAGCTCAGCCAGCAGCAGCCGAGATCAGCCCTTTTTGGTCATAGCAGAGCATGGGGATGTGAGCTGCTCGTGTTCTGCATGTTATGGCTGCATGTCAACCAAACTCAACTGTTTGTGCTGTTGCAATTGAGTAAAAATAACTGAACGAAATGAATTGCAGATGTGATTAGCATGCGCGTGTGAAAAATCTTCCATTAAACCTTCAAAGTGGATATCGGAGTGGCTGGGAGTTCTGGGACTCTGTTTTTTACATGCTAACAGTAAGAGTCTCTTCAAGAGCAATCCGGGAGCCCTTGGGAATGTTCCCCAGATTTTCTGGTGATTCTGCAATGCTTGAAGAGCTCTGCTAGGCTGGGAATGCAGCTCAGCTTTGTGTCTCATTGGCCTTTTATATGACAGGGGAAGTGTTTACATGTGTTGTAGCAACCGGGCGCTGTGTACACGACCGTACGGGGCTGCCTGGGTGACTCACTGCAAGGGAACTCGGGCTTGAAAACAATGTCAGATGAAAAGCCCATTTAGTGGAGCAATGGGCTGGTCTGCCCAGCAGATCCAACAGCTCTGAATTGTTTGGCGTAGGAGGAATACAGAGCAGCCCAGCACCCCTTCGGCTGGCAGCCAGCCGCCTTCGACGCTGGGTGTGGGTGCCGGGGCCCCTCTGGGTGCCCGCAAAGTCTGCAGACAGACAGGCTGCCAGTCCCATCGGCTCTGCCAGCGGGAGGGAGCTTCCCAAAGTAAACTGCTTCCCGGGGGAGATCTGTGCCGGAGGGACAGCACAGCTGTATGTGTCAGATTGTGAAACGGGCTGGGCATGGCACACTGTAAATGGGTAAAAGAAAGGTAGAACTTTACGTGAAGCACATCGGATGGCAGCGAGCTCAGTCCCAGCACACACACATGTTATCTGTCCTTCTGATGGGCATAGCTCTGCTTTGTGCACAGAGCAGGGCAAGTTTTTTCTTCTGCTGGTATAAAAATCTTCTGAGAAATCTTGTTTAGCTGCTGTCTTTGTGCCAGCTGGATTCAAGCTGTCTTAGAGAACAGAACTGGTTTACATCTGCTGATTGGGAGCCAGGGTTTGAACCCCCCAACAGGCAGGGATGCCAAGACCCAGGATTTTGGCCTCGCCGACTTCAAGGGTCAGTGTTTTCCCAGTAAAAATAGAGTAGTTGGAATGCCTGGTGTTAAAAATGTGGCTCATCTGGATGAGTCATGAGTGAAATAAAGTGCACGGACCATAGTGCCTTGCCCAGAGCGGGGATTTGTGTAGCAGCCACCCGTAGACCCAGGATGGTTCTTGATTGTTCCAGCGCATTGTCCTCTCATTGTCCTCCACCACAGGGAGATGCAGCTGTGTCTGCAGGCACGTTCTGCCCATGCTGGGCAGCTCCTCTTCCCCACAGAAGAAACACCTCTCAAGCAAGGAGGATGAGACCCTTGGTAGCATTTGGGCAGTGCCTGGGTGTGGGTGGAGAGCGACACGCGAGGGATGCTCAGCAGCGACATACTCGTCCCCATTCAGACGTGCCAGAGCTGTTGGTTGTTCTCGCACCAGCCGTCCTGTACATAAGCCAGAG
>NW_009602528.1:919-5897 GCF_000690535.1 Cariama cristata | reverse complement strand
CGGAATGCTCCCTACGTGCAGGTGGGCTTTGAGTCAGGAAAGTGACCCACGACACACAGTGCTGAAAATCCACCAGCTGTCCTCCAGCTGGTTATCTCCTGCTCAGATAAGCAATCAGACTGAAGAAGAGTCAGGGGAAAAAAATGCAGGAATTTTACCAGGCATAGGAAAGAGAGACGCACTATCTGGGGGCCCTCGGCCAGCCTGACAGCCCTGCAGCAGGCACGCTACCCTGTCACCCTAGCCCTGCAGGAAAGGGGCCAGGTGAAGGTTGCAAAGGGTTTCCCAAGTGCAGCTGGAGAAAAGCTCTCAGAAACAATCTTGAGGGGGGCGGCTGGGATTGGAGGCATCCTTACTTATGGGAATAGCTGTGCTCCCTCGTTGCCTCTGTGTTTGAGCAATGAGGATGCCTTCTGAAAGAGGGACGAGCAGAGTCTCAAGTCCATGAGCGCTGCTGGGCTGCGGCTAGGCCAGCTGCCAGTGGGGAAGGTCCGTGGGACAGCAAAAGTGTGGGTCTGTACATGAGTGCCGTCTGTGGGAGTTCGGATCAAGCAGCCAGGCAGTTGGTGTTCTCAGGGTGAAGTGGCAGGGATTACAGAGAGCCGCACTGTCACCCTCACAGCCGTTGCTCCAGCTGTCCCGAGTACTGGGAGCTGCTGCTGGCCACGGCTTCGTGGGTGTGAGGCAGGAGCTGCAGGATGCTGCCGAGGTTGGATGGGTGTGTTGCTTGTGCAGCCCATTCAGCCACATCAGAAAATTCAGGCAGAAGATAATTTGCTGGTGTAACATGAGGAAAGCCAGTTATTTATGTGGCAGACATGGAGTTTTGAGGTGGTGCTTCTTTCTGCAGATACATGTTCTGGAGCTAACAAGGGGCTGATAAGTATCTGAGTTTGCAGGATATGGCCTGTTTCCAGTGACAGTTGTGCCAGGCGAGAGGGAGATGCCTTTGTTCTGGCTCATTGTGTTGACTCGGAGGGAAGGAAGTGGCTGGAGTTCCTGATGTTCTTGGCTGGCGGGGCAGGGTCCCCGGGAGTCTCTGGGATTGCTCCAGCAGGTGTTGTTGTGGAGAACAGGATCCCTGCCTTCCCAGTGATGTGGATTTGTTCTGGACTGACCTCACCCTCTGGAGAGCATGTGTATTGTTTTCTCCTGAAGTGGCTAATCAAATGAAGAAAACATATGTTGGCCACTTCACCTGAATCTCCAGAAAGTATTTGGGACCTGAGCTGTGATCCGGAGGGTCACGAGCTTTGCCCGGCGCAGCTCTCTGCTCTGAATAAAACCCAGAACAAAACCCCTGCTCTGGCAGACTGTGTGTTTTGACCACAGACACTGCAGCCTGTGTCACCTTCACTGAGCCCAGTGCTCCACAGAGCTGACTTGTCACTGTTCACAAAGTTTTCTCCAGATGCCCTCATGTTTCCAGAACTTCAGCTTGCCCAAGGAACGGCACTGTCCTGTGCTTGGGCAAGAACGAGAAAGCAGCTAAAAGCATCTGAATTTCACCCAGATGAAGCTGTGCTGGAGTCACGTATTCATGAAGCTTATGTCAGTTCTCAAGTGGTGTAAGGGAAGGAAGAGCTGGGGACAGCATAGCTGGCTGAGCCGAGCGCCCCGTGCCTGCAGAGGGAGCGTCCTGTCCTGCCTCCATCCAGGGCGTCAGGCTGGAGCAGCAGCGTGGCAGTGGCCTTGGTCAGCCGGAGCAGCAGCATGTTGGTGCGGTGGTGGGAGAGCGCTCAGAGCGTGGGCATGCAAACAACGCCGTCCCTTCCAGCGCTGCGCGAGTGATCGGGACGTCCTCTGCTGTGGCAGCACCAGAGAAACCTGTGCAGAAGTGGGGCTGGAGTCGGCGTGGCTCTTCAGGGGCCCAGCCTCAGCAGCTGTTTTGGTGGTTTGACCATCACGAGTGTCCTGGCTCTTGACATCTGCGTAGCTCGTTAGCTCGCAGCTGTGTTGGTGCAGCGGCTACGGCCGTGCAAGCGTGACATGCGGAGCATGCAGCCTTGCATGGGAGATGCCACGGCAAATTCACCTTCCTGGAACACAGGGCCGCTCCGCTCCTGGCATCCCCGAGCCGGGGGAAGGCAAGTCGCTGCTGGCATTCGCCACGCACTTCAGGCACTCGGAGTACCCCAGGGTCTGCCCCTTGATTTCACTGGGCCCTGTTCCTGCCAGTGTTGGACTGGGATCCCCCATCCCTCCTCTCTTCAGTTCCTGTCTGCCCCGGGGCAGAGAGCCCTGGGGCTTTTCTCCAAACCTTAGCCTAGCAGCTCCGCTCTCTGCATGCCCGTTCCACACACTGCCTTTCGGCTGCTGCTGGCGTTCTGACAGCGCTCGTCTCGGCAGCTCCATGGCTCCCCTGCCCAGCTCCATAGATTAAAACCACTCAGGCAATAAATTTCTGAGCCGTGGGCTGCAGCCCCACAGCTGTGACGCTTTGTACAGTGATGGGCTATTTCCAGCCTGTCCTGGGAACAGAGAGGTGATTCATTGCAGCAGGGACGCACGCTATGTGCTGCTCAGATGAAAACCAATCCCACTCCAGACCTGTGCCCCTCTCCTGGGCACATGCTTGTCCTCTGCCACTGGGATCAGAAACTTGGCTGACCCGGGAGAGCGCAGAAGCTGAATGAACTCACCCCCTGTCCCGAGTAGAGACAGCGTAACCTTGCAGACCTAGCTGTGTGAGTCGGGGCTGCCGTCTCTGCTGTCTTCAGATACGGGCTCGGACAAATTCCCTAACTTATTCCCCAGCAGAGAAATGGGAAAAACAGGGCGGCCTGCTGCATCCCAAGAGATGTCCCAGCCCCACATCTGGATCCTGCAGGCCTTGGGAAAGTCTGAGTGCAGACTGGGGTCGGCCAGGCCAGCGTGTCAGGCTGGGCAGCGTGGCCAGACTCCCGGCTCCGGACCATGCTGCCATCTGCAGCCCAGCACCGCGCTGTGCCCAGGACCCCCGTGGCCAGGCCGGAGACATGGGGGTGGCCAGCAGTCTTACCAAAAGACCACCCGCAGGAAGGAAGCTGAAATGCTGTGGGCTGGGGGGGCCAGGAAGGGCTCTGGGTAGGGGCTGGGGAGCCAAGGGGCACCGCATGGCTCCAGGGGGTTCCCTGCACCCCTCTATGGCAAGATGTGGGCAAGGGCTTTCCTGGGGTCAGGAGCCGGGGGGGGTGTGTGATGGCCAGGTCCTGGGGTGAAGATGAAACTGGAGGGGATGGGGCTGGGACAGCGGCACAGGAGGAAGGGGAAAAGTCTCCAGTTTCAGCGCTGGCCTGCCTCTTCCTGCACTGCTGGAGTCAGGGATGGGTTTGGAACCAGCCCAGAGCGAGCAGAGCGGGTATACCTGAGCTTAAATACAGCAGAGCCCTGAGCTGCTGCCGCCGGTGGAGCAGATCCTCGTTACAGTAATTCATGAGGTGCACTAAGGGAGGATGAGTCCAGGCCTGACGTCGCCTGGGTCTGTTCAGCCACGAGCGGTAGCTGCGCTTCTGCTCTGCGGCACTGCAGGGCGGTTTTTTTGGCTCCTGGGCCTGGCCAGGCTGGGGGGGTCTGTGTGTGTCTCACTGGCTCCACTCTGTGTCTTGCAGGATGAAGTGAAGCTCCCGTCTAAACTGAGCATCAGCAAGTCTCTAAAGGAGGGTGAAAAGCTGGAGAAGGAAGGCGAGGGTGAGGAAGTGCCTGTGGGTGAGGACCATGCAGAGGAGGACCACATCCAGCTCTCCTCAGATGAAGAGGTGGAGGTTGAAGAGATTATCGAAGAGTCACGGGCAGAGCGCATCAAAAGGAGCGGCATGAAAAGAGTAGATGACTTTAAGAAGGCATTCTCAAAGGAGAAGATGGAGAAGACTAAGCTAAAGACCAAGGAAAACCTGGAGAAGACCCGCCACAACTTGGAGAAGACCCGCCACAACCTGGAGAAAAGGATGAACAAACTGGGCACCAAGATTGTGACTAACGAAAGGAGAGAGAAGATGAAGACCTCTCGGGACAAGCTGAGGAAGTCTTTCACCCCTGACCACACCATCTATGCCAGGTCCAAGACAGCCGTCTACAAGGTGCCACCGTTCACGTTCCATGTCAAGAAAATAAGAGAGGGTGAGGTGGAAGTGAAAGCCACAGAGCTGGTGGAGGTTGGTGGAGAGGAGGGAGAAAACTCGGATCTGCTGCGTGGTGAGAGCCCCGAGACGCACACACTGCTGGAGATCACCGAGGAGTCCGACGCAGTACTGGTAGACAAGAGTGACAGCGAGTAGGACAGGCTGCAGCGCGGAAGGGTTGTGGATGACGGTTGAACAAGTTATCATTCACATTTCAAGATCTCTCTCTGCCCTGGTGCCCCAGGGGAAGTGTACACAATGCATCTTTACTACTCTGCAGACCCAACGCCAATCCCCTGCCTGCTTGGACAAGGTGTATTTTATATTTTAGTTTTAGCACACAGAAACATTAGGAACATGGGGCTGTTTTTCTTACACTGTTAAATCACCCTTGGAGACCATTCCTGCCGCAGGCTGCGTGAGAGCCTGAAGATAGACTTTGAGTGACAGGGACCCGACCCAGATGGAGAGTGCTAAAACCAAGATAACGGCCGTACACCTGGAAAGCTCAAGAGTCCTCCATAAGCAAAGACCTGGCATCAAGAAAGCTTTCTGCCAAGCAGCCCGCCGGTGCATGCCACCCAGACTCCCTGTGCCAGGCTGCGTGGCCAACCCCACAGGCAGGAAGACTTCCAGCACCCAAGCTGGCTGCCCTTTTGGGGCAGCAGAGGAACTGTGATGCACCCAGTGTGCAGGACGGAAGAGCTGAGCAAGTCCTGTTGACAGGCAGAGTATGGGCGAAGCTGAGCCAGCCGCGTTGCAGGCAGGCAGGTCTGCTCCTCTCTGCCCTCCCAAGGACTGGGTTACGTGGTGGTGCCTAGGACGGCTTCGCCACAAAGCCACCCTGCAGCTGGGACTGCTGTGGGTGCCCACGTGGC
>NW_009602528.1:330-888 GCF_000690535.1 Cariama cristata | reverse complement strand
GCCCGCTTCTCCTCCCCACTGCACGGGGGCCGTCACTGTGACAGCCCCAGGGCTGCGGCAGGAGCAGCATGGGCTGCACACTCCCCTGCCCAGGTTACAGATCTGGCTGCCAGAGACTCAGCAGCCATGGGCGAGTCCTTGCTGGGGCAGGGAGCACCATGGAGGTGGGGTGCTGGATCTGGTCCCTCCACACCCACAGGTGTGGTGGCAGCAGGCAGCGGGGTACGTGCTCGCTGCCCAGCGAGAGGGGACACACAGGCAGTGGTGCCGGAGCAGCCACCACCAGCTGCAACTTGTTTCCAGAGCCATATGAGATGTGCTGATGCCATGTGAGGCTCTTAACTGTCAGAGAGCAGCCTTGACACCGGTCCAGCACCAGACCTTGAGTATTTCTGAGCATCTGCTTCCTCCAGGGGTCCTGGCATGGCTCAGGCTCATGTCTGTGTCCTGCACTTTCCTCCCCGTTTCCCGCTTTCTGCAGCTTCACTCTCTGTCCCCTGCAGCAACGCAGCGCCAGGGTAGCACACCGCAGCTTGAGGGCACTGCCCCGGCTCAGCC
>NW_009602528.1:0-304 GCF_000690535.1 Cariama cristata | reverse complement strand
CCGCTGCCACAGCACGACCCGGCCAGGCAGGAGCAGGTGGCGAGGCAGGAGGTTGCGTACCTTGACGGCTTCGCCTGGGGAGCTGAGGATGTGCCTGGGGAGGCTGATCCCGGCGGGCAGGCAAGGGAGGGACCTGGTCGTGCTCATCCCTGTCTGCTGGCTGGGCTCAGCCCTTCCCTGTGAGCGCGTTCGCTTTCCTCCCCAGCCCGCTCCCCCCAGGCAGCAAGGAGGGCTGCTGTTGCTAACATAACCAAATATATAAACTTGCTTTTCCTCTAAGAATTATTTTCCTTCCTACTGCTAG
>NW_009602527.1:67099-76251 GCF_000690535.1 Cariama cristata | reverse complement strand
TCTATGATTCTATGATTCTATGTTAAAAGAGAGTAAGTTCAATAACTACCTCCAGACCTCCTTCTTTCCTCTGTCACTGAAGAAGACATGACTGTTTACACTCTAAAACATTCCCAAATGGAAAAACTTTTAGGAAGTGGGCAGATATCTGTAATATTTGGCCAATTGTTCTTTCTGCCATCAAAAATTGTCAAAATAGACAATAACCTGGGGAGTTGAATCTCAAACATTGTCAGCAGATTGTCTAGTAGGTAAACAAACATCACATTCAGAGATCCTCTAAGATGGCTCCACAATAACTAGCTTCAGTCAACAACAGGATTTCTATGTTGGCAGTGTTGCTGTGTTGTCCATCCACCTTTTTGGATCGGTGCTTGCTCAAGATCTTTGTGCTTCACATACCATGAGGTCATTGAACTTTTGTTTTTCCTTTCATTATAGTCTAACAGTATATTAGTATAGCTTACTTTTACACATCCTGAATAATGCATATTTTTAACCAACTATCCCAAATCTTCATCACCCTAGATAATTGAGTGTTGAGTGCACCAAGAAAATGATAATACAGAAATGAAAGTTTACTGATTTCTTTGCACTCTGCTAAGGTTAAGTACCTGATCAGAATGATGCTCAGTAACATATGCTGAAAATAACTGCTAACTTACCTATGCAGCTGATGTGGATTACTTCCAGACCTATCAAGACTGCAGTAGAAGGCAAGACTTGATAATAAATAGGGGACTCTGGCTGAACCAGAATGAATGAGGAAGCTCAGACAAGCCATCAACTTAAATTTATTTTATTTGTGATATCTGTGGTTCCAGAAGTTGCAATCACAGCATGCTAATATGGGATCTCACCCCAGCCACATGACACATGAGCTCTCTTTTCCTCTCCCACACTGTGAGTCATGGTTTCTGTGATTACAGACCTTCTGACAATTAAGACTAGGAAGAAGTTTTCTTCTGTGATGAAGTTTCAGAGCTTCTCATGTCAAGATCCTTCACTGCAAGTTACAGTGAACACTGACAGCAGACTGCCTAAGCATATGGGCATGTCCCTTTGGCCTGACTGATGGCACTGAAAATCCCTGAATGCACTGGGAAGTGTGCTAGCCATTAAAATCAACAATGTCTTTATTGTATAGTAGTAACACATGAAGCAAGATAATCAACTGCGGTTTAGAGTACTGCCACTGCCCTCAGAGGCGGTTTGAATTGCTCCAACATGATTTGCAGAGTAGAAAATCTAAGTGAGAAAAAACATCATGCCTCTGAGGGAAACATGGATGTAAAAGAAAAACTTACTTTAAATTGCAAACATTCACAGACACATGTGCATGCACATGAACGCCTAAACCAAGGCTGAATTAGAGTAACTGTCAGCTACTGCTGCTGAATCAATATTGACTAAGAGGCTTCCATTCCAGTTGATGGCTTGCTTTTCTTGTAGGATTATCTGTGTTACTTTCTCACTGAAAGCAGCAAAATCTTCACTTCCATCCAAGCACCGAAAAACTAATGCAGTTTCTCGGCACTGAGTCACATATGAGCAGGCAAATTGACATAAAAGCAGATGAATCCCCGACTCAAGCAGATGAATCCTCAACTCTTAGCTACCCCAGAAGACATTCCCCCTCCCTTTCACGTAGGTAACTGGGCTGCTTCCAGCCTTTTATTGGATTTGCTTGAACTGGGTCCAATTACAAAACTTATCTTGCTCTTCCTCTAAAGATAAAAGCCACATTTTCATGGCAACTTAATTCTAAACAGAATTTGGGGTAGTTTTGAGGCAGAAGAATGAGCTCTAACGAAGAATGTACAGGTGCAGCTGAAGCTTTAAAAAGACAAAATGTAAGTACAGTGAATCTGATTAATTAGAGTCTGGGGGGGTGGAATTCTAGTGTGCCCTTTGGCATAAAACACATCTAGTTAAACTGAAAATTCAGTGTGAAGAATTTTTCCCCTTTGACAGAAGCATCCAGGTGTGGCACAGCAATTAGTTCCAATACCACAGCAGTGTGGAGAAGAGGTGCCTGAACAAGGATATCTATATGTGAGAGTTCATTTTTCCTCTCACATTTCTTTTGCGCTGCTCTAATTCTGTTATGTTCCATGCAGTTTGGTTTGGTTTTGTTAATTAATATTCTAAAATCAGCTGACCTTCAGAGAAGGACACTAATTTCTCCAAGCCACCTCTGATGGCTTCTTTGTACAAGGAAAATACACCAAGCAAATACACAAAATTCAGCATTCAGATTATATGAGAATTGAAATACTCAGAATAAAATCTGTCACTTGCAGCTGACCTAATGTTCTGAAGCTAGAAGGGTTTGTATTTGTACTTTATTTGAAACATGAGAATAATCTCATCATAACATGAAATGCACTGTGGGAATAGTGACTGTTGTGTCATGCAGCATAAATTATGAAAATATGGATTTTTCTTCTATTAGGACAAGCATGAGAAAATTATAATATACATAATTTCACATTCTACATTAAATATCAATTTTCATTTTAGAAGAACCTGCTTCTTTTTCTGTAACACATAAAATGGCAACTGGCCCTGTTACATCTTAGGAATACCTATAGGTTTACAGCTTCTCCCAGCTGGAAATCCTCATCAGGTGATTAACATCAATGACACAGGAGTCATTGCTACAACATAATTTTATGATATGTTTTGCAGACTAGTCCCTATCCTTTGGCTGTAATAAGCGCAAAAAACGACAGTCTACCACCTAAGAAACTTGAAAGCACAACTTTTTCTGCCTGTCAAGGCTGGGACCTGCAGGGAAAGCCAAGAGAATTCAGTCCATTTTGAGCTGTTTATTTTCTGCATTAGGTTTTTGAAGGAGTTGACAAAAGAAGGCTCAAGGCAAGCTACTGCTCTTGGTTGACTCAGCTTTGTCATGTAAGCACACATGAGAGATGCAGTATGGCTCATCTCTATGCCTGCAAACATGACTTAAATAGATAAGTGCGTATCTACAAACTGCAACTATATTAATTAAATGCCATAATACTTATACTAGTAAAATAAAGTATTATGCAAAATAATTTTAAAATGAGATAAATAATACTCTAAAAACATTCAAATTATCAGAATGGAATTTCAAGACCATGAATATGGAGAAGATGGGTTAAAAAAAGATGAGTCTAATGGTCCATCAGCACTCACCATTCAGCCACTTGGAGTTGTATTGGGCTGTGCGGAGAGGAGGAAGAGCCCCCAGACTGCGATAAATAGCAGGATCCCTTCCTGGAAAATCCATGGCTGTAGCAGCATATAATTCCCCGCTGGAAGTGAGAAGAGCAGTGGAGTTGTGCTGAGGACTGTAAGGGCAACGAGCCATGCCACTGATTTGATCATGTATCTCTGTCAAGTTATTTAACTGTAAAAGAGTGAGAAAAAAGGATTAAAATGACCTGAAAATTATCATTTCAGCCAAACAGCATCAATCTGAGCAAAATCCTATCATAAATATCAGTTACCTGCTTTAGTATTGCACAACAGTAATGTGCTAACCTTTACATCAATCTGAAACTATCTCATATAGAAATTTTTACTGTAATGTTGTCTGATCTCACTTCTACCACTTTGGTATGTAAAACATGCACATTAATCATTAGCCACCATGCCTAAAATATTTTATATTAGAAGTGAGTCAAAAATTAATTATCTCTACACAGATTGTTATTATGAAAAAGAAAAACAGATCTGATCGCCAGAATCAACTAAGGTATTCACCATAGTAAATGGTCAGACAATGAAAAAAAAAAAAAATCCATTAATTTTGTTGGTGTGTTCTAGGAAAGAATTTCACATGAAAAATTAGATTTTTTTTAAAAAGGAGCTTTTCAGTTCAGTAGAATTATCTGTCTGATTTAGTAGCCCGAATACTTTCAGCCATAAACCTCAGTATTATGTTAATATGTTATTTGAAAAGGCACAACATGTTTAAATATAATAAATATGCCAAGGAGTTTTTTGGTGATACAGCTATTCTTTGTATTTAAATACTTCTCCTCTCCTGAAATAAATAGCCAACTTAGTTCAAACAGTGACATTAAGATTTTTATTATGACTATTACTGATCCTCATTGGACTCTCTTTCTTTGATACACATAAATTACAACTAGTATTTTTTTTCAGAAACAGAAAGATACATTTTCTCAACCAAGATTTCTCATTCTCGCCAGGCAGAAATCACTAATACAGGTACTCTCATCTTCTCCAGAACTACACATACACAGTATGCAGCTACTACATTTTAAAACTGAATCAGTTGATGCAACCAAAGTTGACAGCGTGGCAGAAGTCTTAGAAAAACCTAAGGTTCATGAAAACTGGCATGTGGGAGGAACTGAGCTGCTTGTAGCTGTGCTTTCTCCCACAGCTGAGAAAAAGACTGCAAAAAGAGATGATCGGTTAACCCTCCTCTTGGGCCTGCCACTAGACAAAGCAGCCTTCTACACATCAGCTCACCCATCAATACGTAAATAGCCTGGACTCAACAACAGCATGCTCTGCCTTTTAGTCTGCTGGCTCAGAACAGAGACTCGAGCTGGTGGGACAAAACATTTAACTCATACCGTCCGATTGGTGCAGATAGGAGTGAACGCGTTGGTTCCACAGGTAAAGAGATGATTGCCTCCAACAAGAAGCACTCGAATGTAGTTCTGGCATTCCTCCTGCCATGCAGCAAAGAAAGACTATATTCAGTGATACTTCAAATGACAAGGGAGACTTAATTAAGATTTGCTTTCCATGGTTATGTGTCCACACGTAAAAGTTTAAGGGAACAAGGCTTGAGCATACCCGATGTGTTAGCAGTCGTGATATACATACAGTGTTAGCAATAATATACATAGACTTCCTAACTACAACACATGCATCCACCAATCTTTGTGAAAAGTTCTTAATAGGATAGCAATAAACCTCTTCAATACTGAAGATTTCTTCTAAATGTATATATCAAAGGTTTATCCAAACTCTGAAGTGATAGATGCTGACTTAAATAACACGCTGCTGTCTCAACAGATCAGATGCTCTTTTCAAAGACAGATCAGATCAAAGGAAGAAGTTGGGAGGAATACAGGAGAAAGAACAGCTTGTCAGTAACATGAGTGTGTTGAAACCAGTACAAATATAATTCTTGAGATGTTCAGATGCAGATTCATCACTACTAGTTTCATAACTTGCACAAGATGTTTTATTAGAAGCAACTACGTTTCTGTTAATTTGAAGTTTCTCAAGAAATGTCGTTACCTCAATACATAGACATTCACCCTTGAGCAATAATTTTACATGTTTTTTATCCCATCAGGATGTATGAAGGCTTTATGATGTTCATTTCTCTAATTTCAGAAGCTAGAAACCAACAGCAATTTCTACTATTTATTCAGACAGAAAGTCTTTTTCTGCAATACTAAAAATCTCCCAAAATTTTATGTAGGAAAGATTCAATCACTCCCTCTGCAAAAAACAATGTCCCTATCTAATTAAATGAACAAAATCAACAATATGCTTGCAGAAAATAAACTGTCCTGGAACCTCCCATTTGAATGTTCTCTAGCATTCATTCACAAGACAGTCCCATGTAAAGCATTAAAAAAAATTGTGAAACTACAGCTATGCAATTCTAACAGATATTAAGTGGAATCATGTACGTAAATCCCTGTAATAGTAACGGTGCATAAAGTCCCATTATGTGGCCTACAGTTATATTAAATACATTGCTTGTTTATCCTGAAAATAGACTCTCATCCTGGAAGACAAGAAATGTAATCCTGAATAAATTGAACAAGCACAAAATAGACCGTAAAGCAAAATGGGTAAAAATACTTTAAAGATCTCTAAGAAAACTCTCAGAATTTATCATCTATACCTTTCCTCATACAGAATAAAATTTAAAAACACCCCACCCTCCACCCTGTAAAATCTCAGAAAAAAACCCACCTCTTTGAAAAAGTACCCCTCAAAACTACATTTGCATTAGTCTCTCATGAAAATGTAGCTTTTAAAGACTTCTCTTTGAGCCTTTGAAGATAAGTATCAAACATCTTAGAATTAAGATTTGTTTCCCATTGGGTAAAAATATAACACCTTTATCTTGAACTTACCACAATTGTCATCTATATGCAACTATATAACAGAGCTGGGTAGTGCAACAAGCCTTTTAAAAAGTGATTATTTCACTTCTAGGCCATTTCCCTGTTGCAGGTTGTTTTAACTACACCAAAAAAAAAAAAAAAAAAGGCAGCAATTCTTCCTTTTTTTTTGTGGAAGGGTGCTCAAGGAGGTTCATAGAATATAATACAGTAATTTATTCTTCAAGCTGTTTACATCCTGCCCTTTGCAGTAAGCCATGGAATGTAAGTGTAGGAAAAACAAGTGGGTACTGACATTACAACCCATCCAACCTCTCCTCTTCATATTACAGAGCTCCCTGAAATAGTGCCGTTGCCAAATTACTTGCACGCTGATCACCCACTCTTTCTGTTCAAAAATGTTAATTTTTTAAACTTTGACATTCCTGGGATTCACAAGATTCTTCTTTTTAATGTTCCCAAGTCCTGTGCCAACTTCACAACAATCCATACTGAAACAGGGTAAATAAGTATCTTCTACCAAATTTTTGTTGGTTACATAGTACAACAAAATCAAAACTGAAAGAACAGCTTCTACAATTGGCTGTTTTCGTCATACACATTCTTTCTAATCCACAATAATACAAAACAAATTAAAAAAATTAGTCATGAATAAAACAATCACCATCCAAAAACATACTGAAAAAGGACAATTATTTAGTAATTTGAATTATTCAGAGTCACTTTTCTAGCTCTGGAGTCAAGCTCAGCTAATTCACTTTTTAGATGTGCAAAAAAGAGATGTGTGTTATAGAAGTGGTACTGGTGAATGCAAAGGACTTCAAAACCAAAGGTTTTTTTACTTTGGAGGGTAGTGGTAGGTTTGGTGGCCACCTTTATTCTCCATTTCATCTTGACCTCTACTTTCCTATTCTCCTATAAAATATCTCTGAAAGAAAGAAATTAACTTAGCAAGTATTTTTTTTCTGACACAAAATACAACAACACAGCAGCCAAGCAGGCTAGGTTGCTACTTAAGTTTAAGACCAACTTGACAGTTCAAGGACAATCTGGCTGCATATGGTTATATGTTTGCAGCAATGATTCCTGTATAGGCGAACATTTTAAATACAATTACGTTTAATTTTTTAATACTTTTATTGAAAGTTCAGATACTAACCCACATAGCCATTAGTATCTTAAATAAGCAAGGGATAAGAGACTTTACTTCAATTATACATATATTTTTTAATCTCTCTGGTTTATTGTATTTTTATCACGTGTATTTATATTTTTCCTTTATAACAGTCCCTACCACAAGTGCCAGTCTGAATGGCCAAATTTATTCTCTTAACCATGTGTGGTGTTTTAGACTTCTAAATGTTAATGCATGCTGGCCACAAGGACATCATTTTGTCTGGCTCACTCCTGGAGCCACTAGTTATTTTAAGCAACAGCTTAAATTGGCAGATAAATGTCTGAAGTCTCAGTAACAAACATCAGCCTTCAAAAGTCAAATGTGCATTACACTGTCAAACGTGACAGATGTCCCTATGTATTTTCCCCTTCAGCTCTTTTCCCTAGTTGGTTCCTAAAGCATAAACCTCAGAACAACAACTACTGTTAACAGCTACAGGCAAAAATTCTGTGCAGCTTCTTTCTCAAGAACAACAACAAAAAAGACTTGTGTTTAACTGACCATTATCTCAAAACTATTAGAGGTGCTTCAGGGTTCAAAGCTAGGTTCTGGTTTCAGGGCACTCCATCAGCAAACCGGTTTTTCGTTTTGCTGCCTGAACTCATTGCCTTCATGCTACTCTGTGGGCAGCAGAGCTTCAAAAGAAACCAGGATTTGAATGAATAACTTACCCACAGCCATTCTGGTAATCCTTGTCTCTCCTTCGCCACAGTCTGGGCTGGCCGTGTATATTTTGTCTCCAGTCTTTCCTGTCCCTTCCCTACAGTCACACATGTGTCTGCCCTGAAATCTGAAGTCGCCCTGAGAAATGTTATAGAAATGCAATCCCCAGCAACTGTCCAATTTGGGCTGGATCTATTTATACAACAACAAGCAAGCAAGCAGTTTTTCTGATAACAGTAAGTGGAATTGTGTCTCCCAGGGGATTTCCTCTGAAGAGGGACAATCCACTGTAGAACTGGAGTGAATTGCTCCTGGTCTGATAATTCTCAGTTTTTCCAAGAGAAGGTTTTTGTGGTTTGACTAGGAAGACAAACATGCCACTGATCAGGTGCTTTCCCCATCTGCATGTATAAATCCTCCTTATACAGAGAGTATAGTGATCTTCTTTTAGTCTTGGATATAAGGCAATAAAAGAAAAACCTAATTAGGCTATTCTTTCTCTGGCCTTAAATTTATCCTTTGATTTTAACCTCAATCACACCAGTGAAAGCAAAAGAGGTATGAAAAGTTAAAAAAGACAGCTGGGTAGGTTCCCTCAGCCTGTATCACTGCACACTCCAGCAACACCTACATGAAGCTTTCAGGCCACAACGTCTGCACAACAAAAAAAAGTCCTATGGTAACAATAAGAAAAGAACTATTTCCTCCCAGGATTACCTTCGAACATAATGAAATACAAGGATTGTACTTCTCTTCTAGATTGTGAGGAACAAGACTATGGAAGAAACAATCTGAGAGGTCGTTAGTAGAATCGCATATATACCATTTTACAGTGACAGCATAACTTCCAGTCACCAGCTTCTTCAAAAGGGTATGATGAGTATGAATGAAAATCTGCACATATGTACTACACTAAGGTCCATTCTTAAATACATTTCACCAGTGTTGAACATTTCTCCTAGCAAAATTATTCAATAGTAATATATGCCTCTGCATTGTTGAATTGAACGTGGATTTTACACCACAAACAGTATTGTAAACTTAATATCGAAAAGTACACTACTATAGTCTCAAATTTACTGTTACTTTCATCCATCATGTTAGATCACAGTCACCACACTCTGACTTTTAGACAAGCTGAATATTATTGTTACAGTTTTAAACTTGGAAAATCGCTGTAAAACAGAGGCATAAAC
>NW_009602527.1:51315-67068 GCF_000690535.1 Cariama cristata | reverse complement strand
CATTTTGCATCCCTGCCATGATAGTTGCTACTGTATACGTGCCTTGATCAATGCAACCCGTCATATTCTATTGTCACTTAAGCATGCTCTCTTACTTCAGAGTATTGTCATCTGAAAACCAAGGATAAAGGCTTGAGCTATATATTACATGAAGAAGCATAAATCTTCCAAGGAGAAATTACAACTTACACAATGAAACATTTGCCTAAAGTACGAGGTCCCAGAAGTTCTTTCTTTTCTCTCTGCAATCTGACAAGTAAGATTGTAGAACAGAACACTTGCTAGATGCTATTTCTGCCATTAAAGCCTTCACGTGTAACTTGAGTCACCAGAGTTTGTCTACTCAAATTAGAAAACTTTAAGTAAAATCTAACATTTCTCTAGTTATTAATACCTTCTATATACCTAGCAAATCCTGCACCTTAATAGCGAATGACCAGTAACTCTTACATGTTTCCCACACTGGGATGGAAAGAAAGGGAAAGGAGGACAAAGAAGGCAACACCATTCTTAATGCCTTTTTTGTGTACTGTAAACTCATTTCTACAGTGAAAGATGTTCCCCCATAAAGACAATCATCTTCCATGCATGAAGCTTTACACTGCATAGTCACTACACTTGCTTTTTCCCCCAAGTAATTCTGTCTTCTTCTTTCCTCATGGTATAACACAGCCCCACTTCCGAAGTGATGCCATTTTTCCTCTTTAATCTCAAACAGAAATGGATAGGCCAAGGGTACACTGCAACATTATTTTCCAGTACTTATTAAAAAAAGCTAGAAAGTAACTGCTTAATGGGAGAAGTTAGAAAGTCAGTGATTAGATGACTATATAGAAAAGACCCCTCCTCAACTAGATGGCAGAAGCATTTGGAATATGTACTTGAAACTTGAGGGGTTTTTTGAGTTTTGCACATCAGGAACATATGTTGACATGTTCTACTGAATGAGGGTCCTGAAAGCAAGTGTGCTCTTCTGTAGTTACTGCTCCTGATATGTTCTCCCTTTATGTTTTAACTCAATTAACTTTAACCATTAAACAGTATAATAATTACAGACATAGACCGCATGCATTTCTAACTGCTTTTATAATTAATTTGATAACTACCTTCAACTTAGGACAGCCACTAAAGAACACAGCATCCGTACAAGTTCCATCTTAGAACTGCACTTACCTGTGCTGAATAAAAGGAATTAGAGTTGGCCAGATAAGGAATTGGTTCTTAATACTAAAAATATACCAAGTCCCATGTCTAAAAAAGCAGTGAATTTCATATTATTTTCTTCATAGCGAAAGTAGATATGAAAGATAAATGTTCCTAAAATTGCATCTAATACACAGGGAAATAAATTGAGGATTTTACAAAGTAATTACACAGCACTGGAAATGAAGTGAGAACACAGCCCATTACATATGACATATTGCAGAGTCAAAACAGTAAACTGTTGGAAACTAAAGTTCTTGATCATTTCAGAAAAGAATCATACGACTCTACATCTCACCCCACACTTCCTGTATTGTTTTTTTATTTCTTTGCTTCTGTGTGTCAGTGTCAGACTCCTTTCCTACAACTCTCTTCAGAAAGGGAGACACTAAAAATGCATAAGGTATAGATTTACGCACTGAATTACACTTGCTATTAACATACAAATTTTATTAAAGCAGAACAGCTGTCTCATCCTTACCTTTGATTTGCCTTTACTGTAACAGGCTCTTTTAGTAGCTTCGTCACATTGCCATTCCACTGCCTGTAACCAAGAGGAATTAGTTAGAAATGCAGGAAACAGAAACATAAACCTCAGAGCTATCTAAGCCCATGCTTGAGAGATGTGCTTCAGGCACACTGATGACTAGCTGTGAGTGATTCTATTTGTAATTGCCTTACAAGCTTTTTTCTCCTTAGAAATGAAGTTTTGCTGCTGATCGTTTTTCAATCTTAATCCAAAGTGAAGATGACCATCACCATGATTCACTGTACCTACCGCTACAGAAGTAACCACAATCACATTTGATGTTATTTAGCCACTTTTGTCTGAGTCTTATTAAGGTAAGCAGTTAGGAATAGAGAGAAAGGGTGACCTTTCCTCCCCAGCAGAGTCGGGCTGCACCACCACAGCATCTGAGGTCGGCTCTGCTGAAAGACCTTGTGCCACAGGAAAACGTGCCTTGTTGCTGTTTTTGCAGTAAAACAAGCATCAAATGGAGATTTTAGTTTCTCAAGGTATGACTGTAGCACTAACCAGAAGCGCTAAAACCTCCATTCAGAGAAAGGAGAAATAGGCAGACACATACAAGACAACCGTGAAACACAGCACTGCAACGCAGAAGCAATTTATCCTCATTTTTGAGCTGACTCTCTGCTCCAACAGATTTATGCCAGGACTTTAACGCCTAGTCTGCACTACTATAGTTTCACTGCATGAGTCAACTCCTATTATTTCCATATTTAACATTCAACAGCTATAACTTACGAACTCTATTGTTCAGTGGAGCAGGTCATATGCTTGGTGTTTATGTGCCAATACATGTATACATCCGAATGCCTGTATATGCTGTGTAGTCAGAGTGCATTTTAAATCACTCTGCATTCTTTCACCTCGACAGTGCGCATCTATGTGTTCTTTAGACAAAAATGCCACAAAGCACTATATGTTTTATCAGGAAGAATTGAGATTTCTAAACTGACCACTGCTGCTTAATTACAGAAACTGCAGCTTTTTCATTTTTATTTACCAAGAAATAATGAAAGACCATTCATTCAGATTTATTATAGGTGATTTTTTTGTACCTGTCTTGTAAAGCAGGTTACATTAATAGCAAGTTGACTCTATAATTACCAAAAATAATAGGGTGAAAGCCTATTTAAACTAAAGAGGAAAATGCTTTCAGACTATACTATGCAGTACTCTCTGATTTGTGTTTCAACAAGCCCAAGAATGAGCTTTTTCACTTCAGGGGAAGAAAAAGACTTATAAAAACTAATGCCATTACTTCTCTTTCTCCATCCCAAACCTTCTCATTTATAGTGTTTGCTTTTGCAGATGAACCACTACAGCATATTGTGGAATATATTGAAAACTTCTAGAAGAATCCACTTGTGAATGACCCTAGCGTTTATAATAAACTGTGTCTAGCAGCACGAAAGAAATGTCATACTGTTAGATAAAAAGCAGCAATGTGTTAGAAAAAAAAAGCAGCAATGACTTAACTCTTTTGACTCTTTAATGAAAAAAGCAAATTATGTCCATAATGGAGATTAATCAATCCATTAGGACACCCTGAACCTATATGTTATATGGCACTAGATACAAATATGTGGTGGATACTGAATATATTACCTCTAAATAACACAAAAATTTCAAATGCCTGGAGAAACACAAGAGTTACCAGTAAGAGGTCAGAGTAGAAAGATTTAGTGGAATATGGGAGCTTAAAAGGAAGGAAAGTTCTTGCCAAGCTCAACTGAGAAGAATACGCCGAGCATGAACAGCAGGAAGTAAAAGACAGAATGATTGGATTAAAGATGAAATGTTTATCAATAAATCAGTTTTCAATGACAAAATACCCAGCTTTCAATTGGCTCTAAGTCCATGGTAAAAGAGTAATTTGAAGGAGAAGGATGTGAAATGCAAGAATTACACAATGTTCGAAATCAAGCAAATTAAGGATGTTTCTCAGACATTGAAAGTTCTGGAAAAGAAAATCAACAAACTTTGGAGATGGGAAATTCAGAAGCCAAAAGTGACAGTTCTTCAAGATTTCCAAAAAATCTGAGAAAAGCATACAATGCATTTCTGCAAGCAGGTCATGGTTGGAGAATCTGGGAAGTTCAAGCACATAATAATGCAAGGAAAATTTAGGATAAGCCAGGCAGAAGCGTTATTAACTCTGATCATAGTGAGAGAACATTGGGACACCATCTCCCTCTCTGCTCCCCTGTTCTCTGCAAAGTGATCATAGAGACCCAGCCTATATACTGTTTCGGAAAAAAAAGGAAGAGGTAAAGAAAAACAATCATTCAATGTTAGCAAAGCCAGGTATCCATCCTTGGAGGGATGGACTCCTTAAGGAGCTTCCTAACTGCCACACTTCTTAGAAGGAATCAAACAGTAAATAATGTGATAATATAGAGAGATGGCTCTTGGTGGAGCCTGTAGGAGTGGCACACCCAGTATTACCTTAGCTCAGAAGTGGTCTAGTTGGAAAAGATCACAGACTGTTAGCTTTTAGTTGAATGTTCTTTTAGTTAGGATAAAGGTCTTAAGTTAGACCTCTCGTATCTTAAAATATTAATAATTTTACCACCACATCACAAAACCACTAATACCACTATCAGCATACCTGAAAATAAACTTTCTTCTCTTTCTTTGACATCCATGAAATGTATAGATTTAAATAAAGGTATTAAATATTAAAACATTACGTAATATTTCTGCATACCATAGTATGCATAGCACATACAAGATCCCAAATAGAATAAACTACTGTAACTATATATAAATACATACGCTTGCAAGCTAACCGAACGGCAAACTCTCTGGGAAAACCCTGTTAATGAAAACATATGCCAAAGGAGTAATATTGTCTGGACAAGAAATAACTGCAGACACACTGGTG
The DNA here is from genome assembly GCF_000690535.1 of Cariama cristata. NCBI lineage: Eukaryota > Metazoa > Chordata > Aves > Cariamiformes > Cariamidae > Cariama > Cariama cristata. Next base: position 62,452 of record NW_009602527.1, on the reverse strand, counting down.
ACAAAGCTAAGTGTCATCTTTGAAATTGAGTGTACTTACAGTCCTATACCCTTGGGTTGCACTGCTGGAGGAGACAGTAACAGAGCAGGCTGCAAACGGAGTATATTACAAAAGCATCTGAAGAGTGCCGAGTAGTTCAAACTGTTGTAGTTTGGTCCCTAAGGCTCCTGCATAGTTCAGTAATGCAGATAGATATCTCCTACTGCTGATTAAATGAAAGGAGCAGGTATAGACAAACATTTCTACATATAGCCATTTTTTTCCTTGTAATCTTCAGGAAATTTGTGGGCATTTCTCACAATATGGAAAATCAGAAATTCAACACAGCCTATTGGTGATATATAGGGGAAAGACAGGTGGAAAACTCCTCAAGTTAAATGTCATTTCAATGTGGAAAAAAGAAGAGAAAAATGCATCCTGAATCTTCAGCACATAAAGACAAAGCAAAATGTCCCAACAGAATAATAACCATATGGTTTTTTGTCAGCAGAAGATTAAGACTTGAAAGTTTTAATTCTGAAAGACCAGACGGACGCATACAGATTGTGGTATTTTAGAAAGCAAGTGCAAAACCAGGTTTACTTAAAGATGTCACTGTTATCCACTGCTTCTGTTAAATTGACATATTCTCCTGCCTGATACGGTTTCCTAATACTTCCATGAAGTTCAGACGAGCAGTGCAAATATGATATGTATACCATGTTGGATATTTGATTCACTATGAAGGCCTACACAGCTTATCCTGTTTATCCTGTTAGGACCTTTTCTTTCCTACATTTCTTAATAAATAGGTCCAATTTTCACACAGCAAAATACAACCTTCAGCATTCTGTGCACTGTTTTTAATTAATATTATATTTCTACTTAAGCTGGCAACAAAACTCACTGAACCAAATTATAGACACTCATGTTTGTTCACCCTGGGGAAAGAAGAAACCCCCATTTTGAACGTTAGTGCTAGAGAAAATGAGGATGGGTAGGACATCAGCTACTGCTATGCATCTCCACAAAGAATGTGGCTGCATAGCTTAAGGCGTAGGGTTTAAGGTAGCACGTAAGTCTGTTTCTGATAGCAAGATGATACTATTTACAGTGGCATGGTTTTACAAATCCTGCTATCAATATGGTCTTTCAAGTACCTCTATAAATTCAATACCTTGGCTAAGTTTGTTTCCAATTTCTCAATCTTCATCATAACTACATTCTAGTAGACCTAAATAAATTATAATTATGTACCAGTCACCAGCAGTGCGGTGCAAAATGTTTGCAGTGAGATTTTTAGCCCTGTGAAAGTCAGTGCGGCCAACTCTAAAGACTCAACTTGAGAGATACAACCTGAACTTGACCTAACGCAGTCCGATGAGGAAGTCAAGTTCACTTTTGAACACACACTGTTTTCTTCAGATAAAAAAAATACACTAAAAAAAACCTACAAAGCTCCATATAGATTTGACATAAAATCAGATTGAACAGAAACACTGCTTTGGTGCACACTTAAATCTAAGTTTGAAGTCAAGTTTCAAACTGATAGCAGGCATCTTTTTGTAAAAGCTCAATTGTAAATAACTATATCAGTGTTTTAAACATTACATCACTGATGTTTGTAAAGTGCTTCAAAAACTTCAGATTAAATCCCTCCTGGCATTTTCAAGGGGTACTAGGAGGAGAGAAATTCCAGCTAGAGAAGAAAAAAATTCCAACTTAAGCTATACAATGAGCTCTACAATAAGCTATACAATACTATTATCTTCAAAATTAAGAAAAATATAGATCCAACACCCATCTATGTTAAGTTAAAAACTACAGTATTAAAATTAGTCATCTTCTTTGGAACAACAAATATATTTCAGTAACTTCTCCATTTGGATGAATGATAGAGTCTTGCTTAAAAGTTAAACTATTGTATCTTCAGCAGTCAAACTAAATAAATGCGAAGAAATTAGCTCCAATGGAAACTGAAATAAGATCTTCAACCTAAACTGATTTATCCAAATACCTCAGAAGAACACTGAAAGAGAATCACGGAAAGTGCAGAAGCAGTGAATAATGTTCACGTGTCCTTCTGATTGAAGAAATAACTCAAGGGGTTCTTTTCATGCCCAACATGCAGCAACAAAGTCCCCAGATGACATCTGGAGGTCTCTTCCAACTTAAATTATTTTCTGATTTTCCAGAAAAATTACAAAATACAAAATGGAAAAAAAATCAAAATCCTAAGTAATTAACTTTAATATAGCCCCTTTCTACAATTGTAACTTTAATCAGTAAGTGCGGACAGGAAATTTGAAATTTGAACACAATCAAGAAAGGGCTGGTCAATTAGAATGTTAGGTGAAATATGTATTAGTTGTACTTACGGGTCAACAAAAAATGTGTGGCTTTCACTTACAGTGGAAGCTGCACACATAACAGTACAATCAGCTCTCCTAAACGAACTATGCTCCTATAGCTACACAGATATTCATAACATATACATGTAGACAGGTGACAGGTAAGCATTCATATATATTTTTATATATGAACTTCTCTGAAGTGCGGAAACAGAACGCACTATTACATTTCATAGAGAAAGAAGTTAATTAGTCAAGAATCAAAAAATGAACAGAACAGTATTCCAGACAGATGGTCCAGCACTTCTTAGGCAGATGGCTCTGCTAATTACATACTGGCAAAAATAACATTAAAGAAGATGGTTTAATTACACAATGCCAAAAATTAACAACTACATGGTATTTCCTTTTTTCTTTTCCATTATCTGCTTGCTTTCATCTCTTATATCATGTATTTAAACAATACTCTGGGGAGGTGAGATATAATGGCAATAACCATAAAAATATATGTCAACAAACATGAGTAATATCAGCTTATTTTTCACATCAGTCCAGCAATGGAATGGCTTCAAAATGTTGTGACTTGTTTGGCAAGGGTGTCTTGCAGCTTGCCTAATTAGCTCTCAATGAACGTTTATGCTAGAGTCCAAAAGCTGAGTTTAAAGAGGCCATAAAGAAAGCGTCAGGATCATAAATGCAAAGAAAGAATGTAGCCACAGAGAAGTATACCAGCAAGACATTAGCAGCAAATTAGCAGCCACAGAGTTAGTGGTGGTTTTGATGGTTACCAGAAATTTTAAGGCGTGCTTTGGTATAATGACATCCTTGCTTCTAGCAAATATGTAAAGCCACTTAAGAAAGATTTATACCTCTCTATACTTCATAGGAACCATTTTCCTTGCTTTCCACAGAGTCATGACCCCTTGTACTTGCAGCCATTACTGCTGGAGCTGCCTGCCTATCTTGCCAAGAGGTTCCTGACAAAGAGTTAGCTTTGGAGACTGATCATCCTCTGTGGGAATGCTAGAGTAAAATATTAAAAAGAGACTTCCCTTTAACACAGCTTTCCTTTTTGGCTCACCAAAAAGGAAAAGTTCGTTTCTGGAGACTAAAGGCATCCTGGTTAGACTTTCATATGAAGTGATAGGCCAACAGCTCATACAAGAAGTCCAACACTGTATGGACAACTTTACTAACTGGCTACAGTCACTGCAGTATCTTGCCACCAATTACCACACATAACAGCCAGTTTTCCTGGGAATAACATTATGTCTGTTTTCATTTGTTCAGAACCAGCTTTTACTGTTCATCAACAGTTAGAAAATTACAGTTTCTTATAAAGTAAGCAGTGTGAAATATATGAAAATAAACATCAGAACATGTTTGAATTTTCCAGGGTTTGGAATTCAGTAAGAACTGAGATCCCCTGATAAGAACATAATTTCATACTTAAACCAAGTAATATATGAAGCTTAATATGGCTTCACAGAGCTTATATCAACTTAATTTTATTTCAAATATACTGACTTGAAGTATATAAAAAAAAGTGAGGAGAGAAGCACGTACCCTTCATGAAGTAGCCAAAATTTTAATTATTTTATTGATTATGCAAATAAATAGTTGTTGAAAATTGTCAGAATTATATATGAAAAAATTAAAATAAAAAGTTAAGCATATTAGAGAAGAATTTAGAATTACCAAGACTTTCATAAACCCTCAGTGTCAGGCTACTCCATTGACTTTAATGACACAAGACTCCGCCCAAGACTGAACTTTTCGCAAACTCCACCTACCCATCCACCTGTGTATTCCCCTCTTTGTCTTCTGCAAAGATTTCTCAATGTCACAAAACGTCCATTTGGTTTATATTTAACAGAGACAGGTTTATAGAGGAAAATGCAGTTCCAAACCTGGAAGTTAGCAACTCAAAACCTGAGTATGTTCGGAACTAGGGTTTTTAGTCCTGCTCCCAGAGAGCTATTCAAAAAAACCCAAAACTATTGCACTGTGACTTTCAAAGTTTTGAATGTTTCAATCTGGCGTTTTGAAGCTTTTATAGTTTTTATGGACATTTAAAAATTGAATGCAGGATTGTGCTGAAGGGGTAAAACAACAAAATGTTCTTGCATTACCAAACTTGGCAGCCATTCAGCAGGTAGGAATGAGATTTCATAACATATTTTTAATGCACATTCTGAAATTATACTACATATAGTAAATTTAATGTATTGAATAAATTATATGTGAATCCTTTAAGATTTAACATCTGTCTTAGCACACTGAGTTTTAAAGCATTTCCTGCTTTTTGGCAAATAAGATTGATTTTAGTAAGCTCCGAGACCTTTTGAAAGTAACATTTCATTTTATGTTTTTATAGATAGGGTTTTAAACTTTTAGGTGCAGATGAGAAATGTCAGGATTCTCTTTATTTCAGGGAAGGGAAAGGTATTTCAATGTAATTTCATACTCCTCAACCTCCTAGGTTAAATAACAGAGTAAGTGGAAAAAACAGTCCCCTGGCACCAGAGTGCCACAAAAATGTTGGTTTGGACTTTGAGTATAGGCCAGCAGAAGTTTCCTGAAAGTTCCACCGTCCTGAAATAATTTCTGAGGCACAGTCAGTATACTATATCTTGCCCCACGGAGGTCAAAGACAGCCGTATTATAGCTTCCAGATATGAGCTCACAAAACCAGATGAACCTGAGAGATATGGTGGAGGATGAAATTTATAACACCTTCTAAGTCATACTGAATAACTGAGACTACACAAAAAAAAGAGAAATGTTTGTATTTCTATATGTATGTATATAATTTTGTATATAATGTCTCATTAGAAACAGAATAACAATTTTATCATCATTTCCATTTGTCTTTTTAACCTATTTATTCAATAGTTTTGTCATTAGACTTCAGTGATGGCAGGCTTGAGTCTGTTAATAGTAATATCCATCTATAGCTCTAGAGAAAATACTACAGTGACTTTACAATAATTGTTATTCACAATAATGAAAATATTTTGAAAAGTTAGCCTAAAAAGGGCATCTTACAAGACAGCAAACAGATTAAAATTATTGAAGGAACTTTATCATATATATTTTTCCATTAAATATGCAACTAAATCAAAGTAAGATTTTAGACACATAAAAGAAAAACACCACCAGATTTCCAAGGAGTTGGCAACAGGGTTGATGGCAGCACAACTGACAGTTCACTCAGGGAAAGAAATAAAGTAATTTCTATTTTGGTTATGTTTACTTTATAATAATTGGATTTAATTTGACAAACACTAAGAATATCTGAGACAGAAAATAGCAAGAATATGGAGAAGAATAAAAAGCAGAGGCACATAAATGAGTGTCATCAGCATATAGATAATATTGTGAACTATGGAGACAGGCAAAAAAAGAACAGCACACTGAGAAAAATTCTCATTAAATACAAAGAGCAAAAGATGCTTATTAAAACAGGAAAGCTTGAACCTATAACTACTAGGAAAATCACTGGAGTGTAGCTGCACTGTGAAATTATACAGAAATCAAGGGTGAAAAAGACAAACAGGAGCATCAGGAAGAAGGAGAGTATCTGCTCAGAATGTGAAAAAGTCTTCAAAGAACATCATGTGCTCCAGTTACAATGGAAGGAGCAGCAGGAACAAGGAGGCCTATAATGCAACTTTATATCACAATTTTTTCATGAAGATTTGAGATAATAGCAAGGCTACAAAAAAGTCTGAATGTTAGTTCATTTTTCTCTTTTTTTTTGAACAAGCGAATGGTCTGGAGTAATGTCAATGATGCATGGAGCTTTTCATCTCCAGGTTATGTGTTAAACACCACTCAAGTTATTAATTAGTGGAGGTCACCGACATCTGGCAACCTAGTATTAGCTATGTTAAATGAATGGGTCATTTCTATCCAATTTCTAAAAGACAAACATTCAGATCCAAATGAGTCATAATTGGCCATTTTTGCAGAGACAATAGAACAGCTGCTTAGAGGGAAAACATATCCCTGTTACATATAAAGGTATTTACCTCGTTCTGCATTAACAAGGAATTTTGGAAAAGCAGATAGTCACTGAAACAATCATCACCATCATATCTTAACAATTTGCCTCCAACTTTTTCCTTATTTCCCTCTCTGCTGACCTCATAAATCAGCAGATACAGGACAGCTGTAGGAAGCTCTACTCAACCTTTAGACTCTGAGTCCTTAAGTGTTTAGAAAGCATCTCCTAAATTTCAGTGACATGCAGAAATTTTAGTAACAATCTCACACAGGGAGCCCAATCAAAGAAATTTCTGAACCAGCTATGTGAAGTTCTCCTTCTCCTCTCCCTGTAGCCTCTTTTCCATTTTTCTTCGTTTAGAAATCCTTTGATTGCTACATAGGAAGAACAATATTGTACTTCAGTGTTTTTCTCCCAGAAGCTGAAAGCTCAGTGGAGGTAACTATAAAAACATAACAAATAAAGTTCATTCAACAGGATGCCCAGTGCAACTGTCAATAAGGCATTTCTATGCAGCCATGGGGCTCATTTCTATTTGCAGATATCATCAGCTTTCCCCCCTCAAATTATACCTTATTAACAATTTGTCCCCTGATGGTTTTGTTATAGCTCTTAGCTTTTTAACAGTGATTTATATTGGATACCAGTTTATCATTACAAACCAAAAGTAACAAAACCTTTTTTACTATTAGGAATTACTTCTTAAAAATTCTCCTGTGCTTTTTCTGCTGAAGTGAGTCCTTTGAAGTCAATGTTCCAAATCCCAGAGCTTTTACTATAGCAAAACACTCCAAAATCAAAGGGAATTTTGTCTAAGAACAGAAGAAAGGCTAGAAATTGTAAGCATTCTTAATATCCACTACAGAAAAGGGATAGCTTCTGCACAGTAGCTTATAATATGAAATCCCCTTAGCATATGCCTGAAGTACTGAAGAACTTTAGAATTAGACAAAAGTCCATCCATTTATAGCTCTTAATTTCCTGTGAATAGTGAAATGGTTTGAAACTCAGATCAGGCTGTTCTGAGTGCACCACTACAACGCTGCAATGTCAGAAAGCGCCAAAAATTCAAAATTCATTTTCTATTTGAAGTGTAATGTATATCAAAATAAAGATTTCTCATCATTCTCAAGGGAAAAAATAAAATACGATGTTTATCTCTGTTAAAAAAAAAAAAAAGAACTTCATAGAAAAGACACCACTGGATTTGTATCTGCTTTAAAGTGCAGGGAGGAGTAAGTTTTATTTTAAAACAATTCAATGGTCAAACATTTGCTTAGCATTGCTCCACAATATTCAGTGTGATGCACTTAAGAATCTCCAGGTATTAATAGCAGCCAAATAAAAATTCAATAATAATTCAAATAAAAATTCAAGAGTTCAAGAATTAAGACTTGTTGTGCTTTTGAAAGATATTTTGAGATTTTAATAGCAATATTCTGAATAGTCTGTCAGTCTCCTTGCAGATTCTGTAACCTTTTCTTGTAGTGGAGGCTTTTTCCAATGGAAAAAACCTACTGAAATTTTTCAATGCCTACTGAAATTACCCAATTCTTTTACCCAAATTCAAGGAACATACAAAAACTCACAGATAGCCCAAGACTCATGGTAAAGTTTGCATCTATAGACGTTTATTTCACTCTGAAAACAGAATGACTACAAATCAAAAAGAGTTGGGAAAAAAAAAACCACTTAAAGAACATAAAGATTTAAAGAAGAAAAGGGAACTCACATGTTTAAAATGCATCTGCAATGCATGCAAGGCTATTGCCTCCTCAGGGAAGATATTTGAAGTCTAAACTCAGATAGAACCAAACAAAACTTTCCTGTAATAACTTTTGTTGAAGTACACTTCAAGCCTGAATTTTCAACTGTTTCCCAGCACACAGAATCTTACACTGCCTGGGATCTTCAAGAAGAGAATAAGGTTTTACCTAAACTTACCTGCAGGACTTGGATCTGAGTCTATTTTAAATGAAAGAGATGAAAACCCACACCTTAGCTTTGCAATACATAAAGTGTCCTACAAAAAAGGAGCAGTTACATCAGTGAATGTTGCTTGCTCTGTGTGGCAAAAGAAACTGAGTGATCCTCATTTTCAAAATCTAGGTAGAGACATCTTTTTGGCCTGCATGTTAACTGTAACTGAGAATCTACATAACCAATTCCTCAAGCAGAAGAGGAATTTCACATCAGTAACGTAAGATAGGTCCTGTCTCACTGGCAGATCTTTTCAGGGACAATGCTCACATAACTTGTCCAATGGATTGGAACAATGTATTCTCCCCCAGCCACTTTCTTAGAAATAGCACTAGATAACTTCTGGCAACGTTAATCCAGGCTATCAGTATTCTGTGTTAATCATGGTGCTTTGAATTCAGATACCTTTAATATTAATTCTAATCTGTGAGTTATTGGAGAAAGCAGAGGGAAGATGGGACAGAAAGAAGAATGTGTGTATGTTTAAAAACCATGCTAGGACATAGGCACCTTGGCTGGCTGCCAGATGCCCACCCAGTTGCTCTCTCATAAATTAATTTTATTGCCAATTAAAAATAGAGTAGGATAGTGGGAAACAAAGACAAATCTAAAACACTTCCCCACCACTACCGCCTTTTCGCAGGTTCAACTTCATCCCTTCACTCCAGACTCCTGTACCTCCTCCCTCCCAGCAGTGCAGGGGGATGGGGAATGGGGGGGCTACAGTCAGCCCATAACAGCTCTGCTCTGCCTTCTTCCTTACACTTTTCCCTACTCCAAACCCCATTCATAGCTAAAGACCCTTTTTTCTTTTTTTAATCAAAAATTATTTTGGAAGTTGCAGTTCTGTGACAAAGCAGTTCCAGTTAATCCCACAAAACGTATATTACAGCAAGACGTGGGAGATCAATTTCAATGTGAGTTGCATGCAAGCAAGGACCAGTCACTCCACTGAGAAACAGAAGCAACAAAAAACCCTAAAAACTTGAACGTCATGCCACTATATTGGAACTACGGAATTATTACATGAGTCTATATATTATAGAGATACATTATATATATGTATATATACAAATATATAAGATTTTTATTATGGAATTATTATATGTGTGTTTGTCAATTTTTTGCTTTAATTCTGCACTTTCTTTGGGAATAGTTTGCATGCTGCTCTCTTCAAATCACCTAAAATCCAATGTGAATATCTTCATTCATGATGCTCTTCATTTGCCAGAAATCAGTTCAGGGGGAAAAAAAAAAAGTTCTTCTCACAGTCACTTTAGCTCTTAAAAGTATTGATTCTGATGCATACCTTCATACCTTTCATTTTTAATTACTTTTCCAGAAATATATGCATGTTCCTATTCTTACACGATTGACTGGATTACACTGAAAATTGTGAAGATCCATTAACACACATCATATTTTTGTTATTTATCAATAAGGCTAACCAGACCATTAGTAAAATAATCTGCTTCTAACTCTTCTTGATACCTCACATCTTTCTGAAACCTCCACCATTTACACTGAAATTTTCCTCTCCTAGAGAGGAAAAAATGAGCAAAAGAAGTTATTTGTAAGAATGAGAGTAGAGGAAAATAAAGTTTTTCAATTGTTCTATTCGTAAAACTCTTTTCTGCCTCTTTCTTCTTCCACACACACAGTCACAAAGTGATTGGGGTGAAAATAAGACAACATAGTAGGCAGCTTTTAGAGAAGTTCTATTCTGCACTTGACTGGAAAAAGCTTCTGATTTTACAGTTATTAGGGTAGCAAAACTTCAGAACAGAATTAAGATTGTGAATGTATGTAAGCTGGACTTTGCATTTTTTTGCTCATTTTTCTGGGACGATTAAATAACATCTCAATAACTTTATAGGGATGGCTGATGTCCTTAGGCAAGAAAACTGAATTTTCAAAATAAGTTCTTCTGCATCAAAAAAAAATGCCCCTGGCAAGAACGTCATGCATTCCCTAAAAGAAAAGCTGCTTCTGCTAGTACTAATAACAACAATAACAGTAACACCAATAACAGCAATATTAAAACAAATAAGTAAATTATACAAGGAAAAAGGATACCTCAAAATGACATGGGTATATGCTTCATTTTAGAGCACTGACTGCCCCCTTACAGTTGGAACTAACTCTTAGAGCAGGAGAACACTCAAAGCATAACTGTATTAACAGAACATGAAAGCACCTAAACTAAAACTAATATAAATCTATCATACCAGTAAGTAAAAATAGGAAGAGGAAGACATAAGGCTTTAGTCTTTGCTAGTTTTCATCTTCTTCTCTTATTCTACCGTTTCAAATCCACTGCCAAAAAACTGTTGCCCTGGATTAATGACAGTTAGGAATTATTTTTGTCTTCACCAATTGAATTCCTTCCTTCCTTCCTTCCAAACGTACCTGTGAACTCCTTTATAGTGTAATTATCTCACTAAACGTGCTAACTAAATTAGCACATTTTAACTAATCAGTCCAGTAACCCAGCAAATGCCTCCTAATGCTCACATGAGCAACTTCTAGTATACAGTCATAGCATCAATAAATACAAATCTGTCTCAATAAATGGACAGAGTAATGCATATGCAGTAAATGTGTTTAAGCTCAATCTAAATTACATGCAAAATCATGTTTGATGTTGTGCTACCTGAAAGTTATTTTCTAACATACATTATCTTTCTAGTATAGATATAGCTTGTCATGTCTTACTGTCAAAAGAATGCTAGCTTTCCAAATGTGGTAAACCAAGCAGGAATCTCAGTCACTCAGCTGTTCTTGTTTTAATAGAGAGAGATTGGTATCTCAAGAATCC
>NW_009602527.1:33133-51305 GCF_000690535.1 Cariama cristata | reverse complement strand
GGGGGGGGGGGGAATAATACAGATGTGATGCAAGGCAGAGCACAGACAACAATTTTGACTCAGTAACTGTCCGAACATACTTAAAATGCATGCTTTCAAATCCCTCCCACTGTCCCCATCACAATAACGTCTCTTATCAAAGTTTTGTCTATTTTAGGAGGTAGGTTCTCCACAAATGCTAATCTGTTCAGATTCAATTCCAAACTGAAACATGCATTTGTATAAATTAAAACAATGGAACAAGCCAAAAATTTCTATGTGTTGGCTACTTTCTGCACACAACAGGCAGATGTATTGTGTTGCACAGGGAGTACAGAGGGAACTTTTTCTGTGTCTTAGCACAACAAGTCAAGAAAATTTTAATTTCACTTCCTACGTTACATGTTTCATGCATGCTCTTCAACCTAAACACCGCAAGTGGAAGTGGGACTGAATTAAGAGAGGGCACTAGCTAGTATTACCAGCAGTCACACAGAGTAAATATGCTGTATCTCTGAAAGGGCAGAGTATCTCATTATCACATGTGATTATGTGCCCCAGTGAGCAGATAGGGCAAGCATCTTTCAGCTTTTTCTGAGAAAATTACACACTGTAGTTGGGAAGAATCCTCAACTGGAGTAAGACAGAGAAGTTCACTGTAAACACCTACAAAGGGACAGTGAAGGCATTGGACTGTTGAAGAATTAGATAAAGAGAGCTAGGCATCCATTGAGACAACTTTCAGGGACACTCCAGGACAGTATTATACCCAAGAGAGAAGTCCTGCTGATATGGTAGCAGGTGTCTGAGCAGGAGGAGGGGAAAATGATCCAGTGTTGGGTTCTCTCTCCCTATGCTAATGTATGGGAGCAGAGAAGCCAACAAAAAAGAACTGAGGTACGGTGGAGATTTGATCATCAGGTATGGTACAAAGAACGCCAAGACAAGCGTAGTGGGATCCATAGCTCACGCCATACATCATCTTCAAAGTTACGGAAGCAAAACAAGGATAGAAAGGGAAATAGAAAAAGGAAAACCTCTCTCCAGCGGCCAGCTAGGAAGAGAAGCAATTGGGGTACATAGATGAGCATCCTCTCCAGAGTAACAGGTAGTCTCCCCAAATGCATATTCTGAGGGATGCTAGGAGGTCAGAAAGTGCAGTAGCAATGGCAGACTTCAGCTACCCTCAGAAAGTCTGGGTATGCATTACACTGAAGCCTGGCAGGAAGAGTAAATTTTTAGACTCAAATCAAGGTTTTTATGAAGCAACTCAACATGAGGCCCAAGAGTGCAGAAGCAACTCTTGACTTTATCCTGAGTAGTGTGCATGAATAGCACTCTAATAGCAATCACAATGTACCTAGATTCAGCATCACTGCAGGAGCAACTGAATATCCAAATCCACTGCAGCATGTTCTCTTTTGTAACAGGGAACTTCAGTACGAAGAAACTCAATAAAAAAGAGATGGGGCAGTTGAGAGTTAAATTTTTACAGGCAGCATTCAAGGATACCTAGCTGAAGACACAGGAAAATAAACACTATCTATCAAAAATTCCATCTGGTAACCAGTTGTCAGTCAGTCAAAGACTGACTGTATAGAGTTTTAGGAAACCCTTACAAATCTGAATAGCTAGTTATCTATATTGAATTTAATTTGCAGCTTTACTAAATGCATTGTTGTACCCCAGGAAAAAGTATCTTAAATACTGAAATTAAATAATTTCATGTATTCAGTGATGGGCTCTGAACTGAACATTGCTAATCAAGAATTAGATCTTAAGTTACAATAACAAAAAAAGGAAGTAAGAACAAATTATGAGAGTATGGAACATTAGAAAACATCATTGTACCATGGAACAAATCCATTTACTCCCTTGTTTTGGATAGTTTGTGCATTTCTGATCCAATCCCCAACTTCAAATTTCAAATTTGAAAGTAGAACTAGGAAAGATGCATAGAAAGGGGACAAAAGACCTCCAGTTTTTTGTGTTTTCTCTACAGGGTAGGATTAAATAGACTGGTTCCTCAGCCTAGAAAAAAAAGACATCTGAGGAGAGAGATAACAGACAGTTATACAATCATGAGAAAGGTGCACAGGGAATATTGTTCACTGATTTTTAAAAGTGAATTAAAAGTATATTCACTGTTCTTTGAATAGTAAAGAATATTTAATGATATAAAAACCAGAAGTTCTTCAGTCATATGATGAGCTGCAGAACTCTTTTCCACAGGACAATAAAGATACAAAAAGTGGACGTGAGTTAAATGACATGAAAATATAGCTCAGGTAAGCGAGCTCTTGATTAAATCTGCCCTGCTGTCATTACATAATTCTACTTTATGCTACAAAACCAAATCAAACACAGATAATTGTTTAATTATTAAAATTTCTGCCACTGACTGGTGTGGTTCTGTTCCTGCGGTTTCCCCACTTCGCAAATCCCCTGTGACAGCTGAAAACCTGACTGGATAAAAGCCCGTCCGAGACACGACTTTCATCTCTGGAAACTCCTGGGTTTCAAATAGCCGGGAAAGTTTTCTGAGGAAATACCATTACATGATCAGCCTTTTCCTAGGCACCTGCTGTGGTCTGAAGATGAGACAGTACACTAGGTATGATCTGACTCAGTACAGGCATCAATATAACCTTCTAATTATAATTCCAAATAGAGTTACATCACCCATTATCCACCTTAGCTTGATTTACTTGAAATGAGCACTAAACTATCATCAAAATGATGTATTCTGATGTTGTTTAAAAAGAATTTCCGCAAACTTGAAAGTAAGTTGAATGCTATTTATAATTAACATCACTAAAGTTATTCTTCATAGCAAGGGAGATATTATGAAATGCTTATCAAATATGGATCAAGTCTTTTTTTCAATTAAGAGAATAAAATCAAGAATCTAAATCCTGTCTTAAGTCTTGACTACACCCAAAATGTGTTTTGTTTTTGTTATAACACCCAGATTCAAGCAGCACACACTGCCTCCTCTTCTGTTGTATGCAGTTTATTTCAAACTAGAAGCACTTTTCCAGTGACTTCCAATCTGTTCTGTTCTATGCAGGTTACTGGTCCGAGCTCATAATCATGTTACCTGAATCTGAATTTGTCTTTCTACCTAGGAACCCCTCGTTTCTGATTTATTCTTGCTACAGAAATTTCCCTTGTGCAAAATTTTGCATATTTTACACATTTCCTCCTTCAAATTGCTTTCCCTGATTCAAAGCAGAGGAAAGAACATTTAGAGATCGTTCTGCATCCTGTCTGATAAATGAAAGCCCTGTTTTCTTGTTGCCTGCCTATGCTCTGCATCCATGCTGGCGCCCGTGCAATAAACACATTCTTGCTATCTGCATGGGCCCTGTTTAATTTGCCACTCCTGCTAGGAGAAGTCAGGGAAATGTAATATGCATCCACTGCTGACATTTAGATCTGATTGGAGCAGGCTGATGTTTGCAATAGGAGGAGGGAAAATGGCTGAGGGTGAGATATCTTGGATGCTGCCCCACAAGGACAGTAAGGAAAGACAGCACCGAAAGAAGAAATAAGACTTCCCCATAGGTCTCAGGGGCCAAGGGTTCCTGAAGGCTGCTCTTACTGGCAAAACCTGAGGTAAAGGCGGCACTGAGTACCTTGGCCTTTTCCGTATCATTTGTGACCAGTTCCCCTGGCCCATTCAACAGCGGGCCCACATTTGCCCCAGTCTCCCTTTTGCTGCTGAGATACCTGTAGAATCTTTCGTTGCTCTTCACACCCCTTTCCCGATTGAACTCAAGGTTGACCTTGGCTTTCCTATGCCTGTCCCTGCAAGATCAGACAGTTACTATACCCTCCTCCTGCGTCACCTGTCTCTTCTTTCACCTTTTGCAGAATTTGGTTTTATGTCTTCTGAATTCAGTTAGGAGCTCCTTGTTCATCCATGCACGTCCATGCACATCCATTTCTACTTGCCATACATATTTTGAACTGATCTGTAATAAAAATCCAGGTACGTTACTTTTTTTTTTTTGCGGGGGGGGTTTGTGTGGGGGTGGGGGGGGTGGGTGTCGGGGTGGTGGTGCTGCAGTAACAGAGGCTTCTGGTTTAGGTATTCACTTTCTGATGCTCAAGTACCTTGGTACTGCACTGATTGCACTGAAGTGCTAGTCACCTGCTTCCATGGCGCCAGTCCAGGAATCACATCACTGTGCTGTTTCTGTTTAAGCCTTTGCTGTGCCTTGTCCTCGTTCCATGTTATAAATAGGTTCACTGTCTCATGGAACTAGCTATGGACCTGCCAGGCAGAAGCACCATTTTGCCTGCAGCAGGGATTTCATTTGTGTGACAAAGATGTCAAAAGTCAGAGCTTTGAATTTCTCACAAGAAATAATGAAATGACGTCCCACCTTTCAAAGCATCCACGAAATAAAAAAGGAAAGGATTTGGGTCTGAGGCACATTTTGAAGATCAAAACATCATCAACATGTGATGTTAGCAAATCTAAGCTCAGAAAGTAGAGGGAATAAATACCTAAAAAGTCTCACAGAGAAAGAGGAGTTAACATTTGGAAGTCCAAACAGAATTATAAATTTAACTCTTCAATAGTTTCAGAGCTTTTTTTATCCAGCTAACATTTATGAGCTAATCTAGCTGCAGTTGTGCATACCAACTTTTACCTGAGAGCTTACATCTATCTAAGTCTATTAATGTCTACCTAAAGTCTACCAATGACCTCCCTTCTGCTCTCTCTGTCCTGATCAAACCATTTCTACTTGCCAGCACAACACTGCAATGGCCATCAGGACAAGGTCCCAGACTAGAGCTGTAAAAACAATGGATATTTCAGTTTGTCTGCCAAAGAAAATACAGAAAATTTTCTTGTTCATTCTTCTAAATAATTCAGTATCAATTGAATGTTTAATTTAATCTGAAGTGTTTAGACTATTGCTTGTTTGGGTTTCTAAAGCTGTTTTCCCTCTTACAATAAACCAAAGTCTATTCAAACTATTCTGGAATAAAAATTAAAAATGCTTCATTCAAGAAATGTTAAAATATGCTGAGATTTTGTAAAATAATCCCAGATTCCCATACTTTGGCTACAACAGCGTACCAAGATTGGACAGAATTCACTTTCTTTTCATCATCAAAATTCTCCTCTATCCTCAAAAATTATCAGGTTGTAGTCTTCACCTAGTTCTGAACCTTTCTATCGTTGTCTTTCAACTATTTCTCTCCAGCTTCAAATAGTCTCTTCCCTACCCTGAAGATCCTGTGGCCATCATGTTTGAGTTTAAGCTGAGCTCCACAATTTTCAGAGAGCTTCTTTTACGAATACAGCATGTATGGTAAAGCATTTGCCCATGACAAAAGAGGTGAAAAAAAGAAAGGGTCTTGAGGGTAAGTCTTATGAGGAGTGGCTGCGGGTACTGGGGTTGTTCAGCCTGGAGAAGAGGAGGCTGAGGGGAGACCTTATCGTCCTCTACAACTCCCTGAAAGGAGGTTGTAGTGATGTGGGGGTCGGCCTCTGCTCCCAGGCAACTAGTGATACGACAGGAGGAAATGGCCTCAAACTGCACCAGGGGAAGTTCAGGCTAGAAACGAGGAGGCATTTCTTCACTGAAAGAGTCATTAGGCATTGGAATGGGCTGCCCAGGGAGGTGGTGCAGCCAGCATCCCTGGAGGTGTTTAAGACAAGACTGGACATGGCACTTAGTGCCATGGTATAGTTGACATGGTGGTGTTAGGGCAAAGGTTGGACTCAATGATCCCGGAGGTCTCTTCTAACCAAATCGATTCTGTGATTCTGTGAAAAGCGACAGACAGAGACTCCAGATGAAAAATAAAGGGAATGCTTACTGAAAAATATCCCTTATCAATCTCCAATCAGGCAGAAAATGATTTACCCTTTTCAAGGCTAAGCCCTGTATTGGGAACCCTCTTGAAAACATTGAAGATCCTCTAGTCTAAAAACAGGCCGACAGACAAGTAGGAAACTAAAGACTGCTCAGAGTCAGCAAGTACTATGAGGCAAGAAAGGAGATATACACATTAAGAGATCACGCAAGAATCCAGATAATCCACAACTGGAAATCAGCTGGAGAAAAAGGAACAAACAAATAGTTACAGAGAAAGACTGAATTTACAATTAGAACTGATGCATGAATAAATGCCTTTTTACTGTTTGTAGCTTTAACTCTGCCTTATATGTTTAGGAACAGGGTTAAACAAGCATTTTACTTTGGAGATGCTGTATCTGAATAGATTCAGCCATCTTGTTAGTCTTCTATTCTAGATAAAGCTTTACATAATGGCAAACACAGGTGGAATTCTCTTTGGCCCAAAGAGCAAACATGAGTGGCTGGTCACTGTGATTCCAGTAAGAAATGTCATGCCTGCCACCGAGGGAAAGCCACAGGGAGAGAGACTCTGAAGGAGACTGAAAGAGATATAAAGCACAATTTTGTCCTGTGGTTATAATGCTGGTTGGAACAAGCTTAGGTCTTCCCCATTTTCTTCCTATAACAACAATTACACCAAATCACATTACGTGGCATTGTTAATAATGTCAGTGTAAAATGAGTCAATTAAAATGACATGAAATTGGATGAATGAATACTTGCTAAAATAAACATCAAAGAAAACAGTACATGGCTTCAGCTTTGAATTCAGGTATCTCAGTTGGAAAAACTACACTTGATGAGTTTTTCCCACATGAATAGGCACAAATGTAAATAAAGAAGTCTGTCTTTCTTATTCTGCTCATCAGTAGCTCTGCACATCTGATACAGTGATGCACTATTGAAGTGCTCTGCCCAAGTCTCACATGAGTACTGTTTATTACTGCAATAGATCCAGGTTTCCAGCTGAGATGCTCAAGAAGCAGTCTCAATTTTGAAATATAGGCAAGTTATTCAGATTTAGTTAATCACAAACTATGTAAACATGGCATTTTGGTTTTGAATATTTTGTTTCAGTTTTTTTGATGGTGGCTTCTGGCATCAGGACACTTGCTTAAGTCAAGTTACTATTTGCTTTCCACTTGAGATGTTAGGATACTGAAAGTGAGGATAGAGATTTAAAGAGAAACATGTTGTTGTGATCAAGCCACTGTTTCTCACAAGGATCACATTGGACTGAGTTTATTATCAGAGAGAAGTCTGCCAGGTGGGTCCTTGAAATAAAAGTCGTAGGGCTGAACTGAGGCTAGTGGCAGTCAGAGCTTCACTGAACTTCCTAGGTACAGGCAGACCCACGTAGCTTCAAGTTCTGCCAATAAAAATGACAGAGGAGCTTGCCAAGGACCAGCTGCAACTGTTTTTTTAATCATAAAACTATTTTCCTAGGTGTCTGTCCAGCGTCTGTTCTCACCATTCAACATGAAATATTGACGCATGGTCCAAATTCAAACAAAAGGCAGCACCTCACCTTAGAGTTAGTGTATGAAAATACAATTTGAACAGCCTGAGACACACTGTTTAAACACTGCAGTGTGGGGAGCAGATGGGAATCGATCCCAAAAATGCAGGAGAGTGGGTGGAAATTACACATCTATTTTGAAAATAAGTGTGCTGTCTGCATACAGTGACTTTCCTCATTCATTTTTCTTTAACACTTTCAAAAACATGATTTGAGTCACTGTTCCTCAGTTGTGTGTATTACTATCAATATCATTTCATTAGCATAATGGGCATAGGGCATTTTGAGAATCTCCAAATTCGTGCAGCTCCATAGCATACAACTCACATGATGAGAAGTGCCATCTCTGGTACAGAAAACATTACTTACATTAACAGTGAGATTTGGGACAGTTGCATTACAGCCCTGTGTTGATATCAGCACCTCATTGCAAAACTGTCCAACATCATCAACTCACTAGCAGAGGTTTTTCCTCTGCTGTGCCTAGGAGCTTTATTTGGAGTTGGTTTTGCTTTCTGATAATTTTTTATTTCCTTATTCCTCTTCTGCATTCTTGGGAGAGCAAGATACCTCAAAGCAATTAAATTCTCAAACTTCCAAGGGTAGTTTAACACCTTCAGTTTGAAGGAAAACAAGGAGAAATCAGAGATTTATAAACTGGCAGAATACATTTTCAGCTGAAGTAACTCTGTTTGAAAGGAAGTAAGTGATTTTAGTATGTTTTTTCAGTCCAGCTGCATCCAGAGACATGGATTATACAAAACAGCAGAGGCAAAAATGCCTTCAAGGAGATAACTGTTTAAGAGGAAAAGTGATAGTAGAGGTTTGGAATCTTGTAAGTAAAGAAAAAAACAATGCTATTTATTCTCCTTCAAGCTCTAAACTGTCCAAACCTTTGGCCTTTTCAGGTTGTTCTGTAATCTCTAGCAGCAGCACTTGAAAAGAGGAGCTGAGAATGGCAGGGGAGTTCTGCCATACTATTACTTTCCAAGTTGATGCACCCATCCCTACTAGTTGCAGCTCACAAATTTAGATATTTTTTTCCCTTTATAATTTAATTTTTAAAAAGTAAGTGTTCTTAAGATGTTTAGGATTCTTCTGGGGTTTTTGTTCAGTTGGTTTTCTTTAATAGCATGTACATTCAGGACCTTTGTATTTTTACCTGCTACCCATAAATAAATCATAGATGTCTCCCATTCCTCTTCTCAATAAATTGAAACAAACAGACAAAAACGATTAGTGAAGACAAATAACAGTTGAGATCTTTTTTTTTGCTTTTAAGAGGATAAGTTCGTGTCCAGTAATAAGCTGGTGCTTTGAAGAGTGGATTCCCCTCTCCATTCCCAGATCTGCCCTGGGATGAGAGCTCTGTGGTTCCACAACCCCTTCAAGTAATCCCAGCAAGCCCTTCCAGTGCTCCCCTTCACCCCAAACTGATCTTGCTCCTGGCCACAAATTCCTGCCTCCTCCTCTGTGCCATCACATTTGCATGGTCCTACAGTGTGCTGATTATGTCAACTAAAATGGCCTAAAAACATCCACTTTTTCCTTACAGATCAGAAAAGTGAGAGTGCTGTATGGGAGAAGAAAGCAATGCTCAGCCACAAACGGAGCAAGAGAGGATGGTTAGGAATGCTGACATCCCCAACTAAATCAGATCATGTTGTCAACTTGAGCAGCTTGGTCACTTAAGGATCTGTCAGACTGACACTCGTCATTCTCATCACCTATGAGGAGTTTTATTTACTTATTTTTTTTGAAAATATTTGGTGAACCTTTAAAGAAAGTCATTAGACCTCAGGAAACTATAAGGCTCAGACTCTCAAAATTAGGAAACTACTGTTTGCATGGATGCAGACTCAACTTGCAGATAAGAGGGATGGAGATAAAGAAAAACCACTTCAACACATCCTTTCTTTCTGCCAGTCTCCACAGCAAATCTACCCCTCAGCAAGAAGACTCTGTATTTAAATTGACTTTAAAATAAATACGTCATGCCTCGTAACTCCTACTGCATGTAACAGAGAAGAATTAAGTACTCAGCATTTTGAGTGCTACTTCTTTAGTGTCTAACAATGGATATAGGATTCTGTTTATGAATCTGGATATGCCAAATGATAAGGCAAAGACATCCAGCATAAGGCTGTTCTTTATATGTCCCTCTTGCTGTAGAGTAGCCACACTTCTTGATGCAGCAGATATAAAGCCTCTTTTGCCCAAGTCAGGATTACATGCTCAAACTTTCAGTATATCATAAAAGACTGAAGTTTGTGAAAAAGATCAGCACAATTTTATGTCCTCAAGTTAACCTTTCATATGTTGCAAATTATTATAATGAACAGTGGAAAGAAGAGAAGGCAGTGCCATGTGGCCAACTCCTACAAAGCTATCCAGCCGTTGAATAAAAAGTTTAACATTTGAGTACTATCATCACCATTCCTCTAATCTTTACCATCCACGCTGTCAGGGTACTATAGTTTTCAAATAGGAGAACAGAGAATTCATCTCTGGACTTTAACTAACATTTAGGGAGCCATAAATTCCCCATTTATTGAACTTAAAAAGGTATATGGGACATAACATTTTGTCATTCAAACCTTCAGAATTTAAACTTGAAACCAAGCTGTCTCAACATTATATCATAAAGATCTTGTCATAAGAGGTCCAGCTGATAATGCAACTTGATGTACTCATATGCCATCATTCCATAAAATAAATGGTCTAGAACCTGAGCAGAAGGATTTCATCAGCACCCTTGAAACAATGAGTGCCCCTCTACAGCTGTCCTGCGCACATGGAAGTTGAGCAAGTGAGGAGAACAGACATGTAGCAAACACAGCATCATATAAATCTATGGATATCTATAGAAAGTTTAGTGATATTAATACACACTGTAGAACACTCATTATACTCATTGTATACATCTTGTGAGGACTTGGACTTAGTGCTCTGACTGTGAAATCTCATTCTCACCAATGGTTTCAACTTCACACTGTCAAAAACTGGAAAGATCTTACTGTAAAGTAAGAAGTGAAACATTCAGCTCAAGTATATGGAGACACTGGATATTCTTAAACCAATGAAAGAGGGTTTCTCAAATGGAATTTTCTTTAACATTAGAAATGTTGAATAAAAATAATCGAACTATACAAAGAAGAATTCTAGAAATAGATAAATATTGCATATGTTGATTTCTTTGCTGCTAAGTTTACATGTAAATCTGTGCTGAGAACCCCTACAAGATCACTTTTATAATTTAATCTGGCTTTTTTTAAAAAAACAGGTTTTAAATGTCAAGTTTGTGTTTTGTTTTGTTTTTAAATTGCTAGACTTACCAAATTACTAAATTAGAATGCAAATCCAGGCACACATACTGCATACAAGTTTTGTACTTTTCCCCTCTAATTCTCTGTTTCCCCTACAAGCAGAAAGCAGGCAAAGGTTCACAAGTTTAATGCAGCTTCTGGTATCTACTCTTCCACTTTCTTCTTGGGGTTCCTTCCACTTATGCATGCTATAGTTTCACAATGAATTTACAAGAGGGACACACATGTAAGGAGTTTACAACAAGACACATTTTTTCATGGTGTATGGACTTCTGACATTATCACCTTGTCAGTACAAACATTACCCTAACTAACTCTCTTCTCCATCCTCATCGTGCTTTCACTTTCCTCTACACAAATACTAAGGACACAACCCTGCCTGTCATTAAATAACGCCAATAAGTATTTTCAACATGCATATTGGAAAGTTCTGTAAACAGATCAAAATTTTATTTTCACGATTTGTTTTTAACATAACTAAGTCAGTAAAAACCTATAGCCCTACTCATATTTGACGTAGTTCTTTCATAGTAGTTTTTGGTCATCTACTTTTAATGCAACCTGTCTGCTCTCCTCTTCCTTAATGTTTTTTAACACTTTCCTCTTTTGTGTGTAAAATACACTTGCTGTTCTGCTCTGGTGCATGTTATGACATCTGGTCATAACAACATGACTCTTTGTCTCTTCCAGAAATAAGTCCTATCATAGAGTCTTGTCTACAATCAGCACAGTAAGTAATAGATAAGCTTTTTCTCAGTATTACTCAGTATTAATTTCCCTCATCTATTTAAGAGTTAAACTTCTGAGACCTACATTTGTCTCCTAAGCCCAGAACAAACGTCTCTGTGCTTCCTTGAAGTTCTGACTATGGCCTCAGAGATTAAAATGGCAAGACAAGAGCTGAGTGAATAACTCAGTCTTGTAACATAAGAACATTTGGAAGGCAAGAATCATTCTGGAGGGAACTCCAAGAATAGAGATTGTTGCTTTTTTTTTTTTTTTTTTTTTTTAGTAATAGCCACAAGTAGCAGTATTATTATTTTAAGCTTGTGGAGTCAGGAAAGCAATATTGTTAAAATTCCTTGTATAATACTACATTAAAATTGACCATGATATCAAAAAGGTCTGTACTAGCAAGAGGGATTAGCATTCCAGAAATGGCATCAGAAATCTCATACGTTCTACCTGGAAAAAGTAACAATTTACAATATACACAGAATTTGTACAGACAGTAAACATTTAAGCTTGCCACTGACTTATGTGTGTGGGATGTTCCCATATGAACAATGTTACATGCCTTCTCTTCTGAAAGGTAATAGCCATCCATGGGGACAACTGAAAAGCTTCCATTCATATAAGTATTGATCCTCAAGTCCTGTAAAATAATACTAAAAGCCTCTTGAAAGAAGAAAAAATGTTGAAAACTTTTTCTAGTCATTAGGTAGATACTAAAGCATGTCAAGACGTAACTAGCTATGCCTATTAAAAGCAGCAACCTACTCTCAGCATTAATCTGTTCATAAATCAATTCCTCATCTGGCTTCAGATCCCCATCTGTTTGCCAAAACTAATATGTTTTTATTCTGCTTACACCAGACAGTCCCGCAGAGTTTACACCACCATGAAAGAGCAACCTCAGCTCTGCTTTCTCTTTGTCTACCAACAGGATCATTCATCAGATTTCCAATCAGTCAGCTCATTTTTGTAAGCTATTTACAGGATTCTCTAAGTACTAGCAAGTATGCAATTCAAGCCGATAGCCTGTTGGTACTAGCAATAATGCATGGGAAGAGAAGGGAAGAATATATCCTAGATGGACTCTGTAAGGGTGACATTTTTGCTCACTTTCATTTACAAGAGATTTGCAGAGTGGTTGCACTGCATAATGCATACATGGGAGACAAATAAGTGCACATTGTCACTGTCCAAGTCATTTCTTCAAGGAGAAGCTCATTTTTGCATTCCAATTGTCCTAGCAGGGATGACAGCACCAGTAGCAGAACTTACACGAGAAACAAAACATTCCCCCTGTGAGGGACTTGCTTTCCACTGTCCTGATCCTGGTCTCAAGCACGTCACAGAGTTCTCTGCTAATCAAACAGATGACAGATACAAAAAAAGTCAATCCACTTCTCTAAAACTTGCTGTAGGAACCCATAACAGTCTACCTACTTTCAAGACAAGAAAAAGTAGATTTAGATAGTCCCTTTTTTGATGTGACTTATACCAAACACGGTCTGACTGCTCTGAAGCCTATGTTGCAGAATTAGCCTTTGTCCTCCTCTTCTGAAAACGAAACAGGAGGGAAAACAAATTCCATCAGGAAAAGGGACTCAACCAATATTCCCATGACTATCATAACACTGCATTAACATCAGAATCAGTAATTACAGTATTTATAAACTTCCATACAGTAATTACACTGTCTGTTCAACAGGCACTTTATAGTGATGTCTATACCACAGACAGGTGAGATAAAGGATATCTCAACATGC
Organism: Cariama cristata; assembly: GCF_000690535.1. Lineage (NCBI taxonomy): Eukaryota > Metazoa > Chordata > Aves > Cariamiformes > Cariamidae > Cariama > Cariama cristata. The sequence continues at coordinate 38,104 of NW_009602527.1, read as the reverse complement.
TTCAATTAACACAAACATCTGCTACTCCAGTCCCATGACATTAGGAAGTCTGGTGCACAGTCTGTGCAGAAGTCCATGCTTCTACAGCTAACACTGCCATCAATCCACATGCTAGCCAGATTAACACACCTTCAGTATGCCACATATGTGCACAACCACTACAGTGCTTCTAGTAGGGTCTACAGTGTGATGTGATGTAGCAGAGCAGCGTTACCCAAATCCACCCACCCGTTCATCTATCAACCATTCAAAACAGACATAAACTAAATGAGAGACCTGAAGAGCTACAAAACTTCGACTATGTCACACAAATGCAGATAACAAACACTAGCCACCACTAACAGGACACCGCTCTGTGGTCCCAGAAGCACGCCACAGGCACGTCTAAGAAGTCCTGCAGGCTTCGCCTCCCTTTAAGCCATAACCTTATACCACACAAATACATTAAATCTGGTCAGGACTTTTCCAACAACAGTAAGAAAGATACCTGTGGAAGGTGTTGATTTGACACCAAAAAGATAAAAATTAAAAATCCACCCATCACCACCTTTCCCAAATTCCAAGTTTCATTACAACTTTACTAGAAAAGCTTCTTGGAGATTGAATTAAATATCTGCAAAATGAGACAAACTAAAGAGTCTTCTGAATCCTACTGTTTAGGAAGCTCAATTAAGCTACAGAAGAGACAGGTCCAAATCCATGCTGTGAATCAGATGACAAATAAAGACACGAGCCAGACTCTTACACTCAAGGCAGTATGCTAGCTGATAGACTATTAACTCTATTTCACTTTCCAACTCTCGCTTGCCTCTTAGAGATGTTCCACTTCACACAGACAATCAAAAATGTTTATCAGGGATATGACCAACTGCCTCTGAATGAGACAGAGAAGTAGTTAAGCTCTTCTGGTATTCTAATCCATTATCTATTTTTACTGGCCATCTCTTGTTTTATCTCAGAATCATGGGCATTTCTGGGAATTAGACTGTTTGATAGAGTGCAGTCTTCCAACTATTCTTTCTTCATTTTATTTTAGTTACATTTTGCTTTGGGATTCTGGTCTCAAAATAGGTTCCAATTCAGATGGATTTAACACTTCTAAAAATGGGGTTTGATACATGTCTCCTACATCCTGCCCTGCTGAAAAAAAAGCAGGTAAGTTTATCAGCTGTAATAAGTCCACTCTACATGAGAAAAATCACAGTGGTTTACCTACAGGTGGAGCAATTTGGGAATCACTTGATTCAGATGCTATTTGTTTCAGTTTTTCCTTTCCTACTTTTGGTACTAAAGGTATTTTTATTTAAGTACTCCACTTCACTGTCTGCAACAGTCTTATATCATTTGAGAAGCTAGCTACAGGTAACAGAGTGACTGTGTTGGGCTGTATGATCCCAGATGTAAGGTACAATGCTGCCCTGACTGCACATTTAGGAGCTGTAAGTAACTTCAAACAGTCCCTGGGCTTTGCTCAGCTCTCAGCAGACTATGTTTCAGCCAGGAAACTTGAATGACTACACCCAGGATCTGCACAGCCATTTGCAGATCTCTGTAGAGATGTGCATCTGGAGAGCCTCAACCACCTGTTCTGTAAGAATTTTGGCTGAAAATTATGCATATCAGCCTGGTAAACACAGCGTTAGCCTTTCTCCTTCAGTCTGTTCATCATACGCTTACACTGCCTCCAACCTGCTCCGGCACTCTATGAGTCTTCTCTGCCATGGTGATCGGGTGGGTTTTGACTCTCATGCTTTTTCATGTTGGCTGGTTTCCAGAGATACTCCAGTTTTGTGACCGTTTTGTGGTCATTTTTAAAAGCCTACATTTTGTGCAACGCATTTAGACAGACCAGATGTTCTTCTTGAAGAAACTACTGGGTTTAATCCTCTTTACTCCTCAGATTTTATCTTGCAGAACTCCATCTTTCTGGGCTACGCTTACTAAAGCTCTTTCATCTATTTGACTCTGATTTGCTACATAAACCAGATTCAATCTGTGCATTTTTTGGAAAAAGTTACCTCCAGCTTTCTGGTACTTCTCCTTCAGCTGGTTATTTAGAAGGAGCACAGAGTTTATGCATGGCTGGTTCTCCCAGCAAGGACTCCACAATCCTTTCTGTTACGTTCTGCGCTGCACATATACCTGCTGTTCTGGAAAAGTCTGGTAAATACTACTTCTTCTTCATAGATAAAAACAAAGTATACATTTTTACTTACTTCTTGCAGTAAACAATGAACTTCCCCTTCCGCCCTCTCCCTGACTCCATCTGCAAGGTGCATTTACCCTAGCATGACTGCGTTCTCATGCTAAAAGAAGTATTTTCTTTCCCAATACACAAGGGTGATTAGCAGAGACAGATCTTCTATAGCACCACACTGTCCATGAGTTTTGTACATCACATCAACTCTAAAATGCATTTACAGTGCCTCAGTCTGATCAGATTCATTCACACTAATTAATTCTTCTCCTCTCATCCATCCTGCATAGTTATTCTTCTTTGCAGCTTGCAAGTCCTAGTGAGAATGTACCTTCTAGAAACCAGTTTTTCATCACGTTACCCATCATTTGATCACAGATGTTAATGAAGTTTGGGCAAATTTGGTGATGACAACACAAATATTTCTTCAACATTTGCCTGGGTAGATTTAACATTTCTTATTACCTTATGTTAATGTGCATCTACATTAAAATGCAATTGTACAATGAATAACTTCATATGTTTTATATGTAATTTTGTAGAAATAAGAATGAATTGACTTTCTTTTTCCTCTCCAATTAAAAATGAAAGCAGTTCTTCCTTTTGTGTGTCATAGCCTGGTGTGGAGCAGAAAAATCAATGAAACTACAAATTTTAGTGAAATAATATTCTTGGTTTACACAGCAAGTCTGCTTTTGTAAATTATTGGGACATGATTTCTCATGCATCAGCTCCCAAGTTTCAACTTTCCTTCTCAAACTCCTTTACTGGATAGCTGGAGTATTAAGAGTATATAATCTGAATATAATTTAAAGAGAAACATGACAGCAGTTGCTTCTTATCAGATTAATCTATTTTAAAATAATGTTCTTGTTGCTCTTCCCATTCCTCACCAGATTCAACTACATGTGTGCCTTGGATTTCCTCCTCCCACCTCGGTCTGCTTGGACAGCGTCTCTATGTTCCTCCTGGGTCAGCTCTCCCTGCTTCCATCACTTGAACACTTCTGTTTTATGCCTGAGTTTAGTTGGGAGCTCCTTGTGCACCCATGCAGGTCTCCTGATGCCTTTGCTTCACTTCCTGTTAGTCAGTATGGACGATATTATGTAAAAAAAAAAAAGAAAAAAGGCTGCTTATGAAGGATTTTGTCTACGTACACATTAGCATGTGAAATTCTCCACTCAGCTTTTATTTGCCAATGCATATGCAAGATTTTGTTGAGTACAACTCATTCAGCTTTATTTTCTCGTGCTTAGTAGCACAGTATTCTACAAGCAACACTACTGACAGCCATGTGAGAAAAGACTGTAGAATCAGGCCTAGAGCACTCTTCATAAATACATGATGACATATTTTTGATCTATGAACTTAGAGCATTATTGTTTCTTCAGACCTGTCCTGACATATTATAAAAGCTTCATTAATAAATCCTAGCCTAATTAAAGTAAGAAAAAAAATGTTATTGCAAAAGGTTTTGTATGTGTTTGACAGTATGAAACTTAATTCAGATACTTTTTTCTCTTTTTTCTTAATTGCCCAGGTATTCAGACAAAAAAGCATGAAAAATTCTACTGCAGTAACAAAAACAACCATGTATCTAGGAGTCAGAAAGAGTTTCACTGAGGAAGCTTTCATCTCATCAATGGAAATTAAAACGTGTGCAAAAGTCTGAACATTCATGAAGATGAGCTTCCACAGTTCCACTTCCCACAAAGTCTCTCCTCTCACTAGATAGTGTTTTCATCTCATAGTGACAGGGCGGGGAAAGAAGTAAGGAACAGTTTGACCTTTCATCATTTCAGCTCCCTGACATGAGCACGAGGAGGCACAGAACCATTGCCCAGAACTGTCAAAATATCTAGGCAAAGACTCAGAGCTTATGGTCCTACAGCTATAACCATTACATGCAGGATTTCCACTGACAGATATCCTAAAAGCAATGGCACATACAAATACTGGGCAGCTACTGCATTTTCCACTCAATGTGGCTTCAGAATGAATGTATTCTCTCACTGATATTTAAATGTAATTAACAGAAACTAATGTGAAGTGCTGTACCAGACACAGCATTTAATTCAAAATGCTCAATTTAAAAGCTCTGCAAGTCATAGAAATATAACAGCATAAAGTTGTGTTTTTTCCAAAACAGTGGAAAAGAGTGATTCAACTTTTTTTTTCCCCCAATGAGAAATAGTTACTAACAAATCAATTTATCTCCAAAGTGATTTTGAAATTCTGAAAAATCATACTCACCTTAGGTTTCATCTAGAGACTAAAACATTAAGGAACTGAATCATATACCACATAAAAATGGTCAATGCCACGATGAAGTTATTTAACTGATAATTAATAGAAATTTGTTTTGCTTCTCAGTTATTGATTATTCCTAGAATTGATTTCCAAAACATTGTTTTATCCTGGGTATCCACATAAATATGGAATTCTGAGATTTTCTCAGGTCTTTCATTTGCCTTTTAAGAAACCTAGTTGAATCAGTCAATTTAAAACCTAAACCAAAACACAAACAGTTTTGGGGTTGACTATTTCTGATTACTACAATCATAGCTATACCCTGGGAAAAAGACTAATAGGTTTTCATCGAGGAAGTCTATATATTCAATTTTGAAAATTACAACTGCAAGTATAAAACTTAACCTCTAATCAAACTCCTTTTGTATTAATTCTTTTGTTTTCTTTGAACCATATTGTTGTCGTTACTTACATCAAGCTACTTTACCATAAATATTACCATATATATGAACGGGCCCACGTAC
>NW_009602527.1:0-33088 GCF_000690535.1 Cariama cristata | reverse complement strand
AAGAAAAAATTCCAAACATACAGCAAAAAATCCCTATAACAACATTAATTCAGTAATAGACCAGCCCATATTCAGTCAGCAATGAAGCCTTGCTTAAGAATGCACAATAGTGGTCACAGAGTCTTCAACTTTGTACTGCTATTTCAGTTTAGAAACCATGACAGAAAGAGCCTAAAATACATTTTACTTGCAGTTTACTCACAACAGAAGCCTGCTGCATATGGGTGATGTAGAAAAAAAAAACCCTATTGTCAAATTCCATACAGATGCCTACCTCAAAAAAAGGGGTGGCATTTATGCTTCCCTGTGCTCCCAGCATTCCTCCTCAGTGGGATTAGATAGCTCAGAACTTCAGATGTCAGTGGACCCCGTGCTTGGGTATATAGCTGGCCCCTTGCACTGGACAGAGAGCTTAAGCACCTGACCTCGGAATCCAAGTTCCATTCTGAGGGCAGACACCCAAAAATACTGCGATCAGGCAGGCAGATCTAGACCCCACAGAGCAAGTGTAATTCCCAAATGCTCAGCATATCAAATTGCCCTCTAAAGGTCATAATTCTACTCATAAAGCAATTAAGAGAAATAATATAGCTGTTTAAGATGTTAGTACATTACTTAAATAATTCATGTTTTCAGTTTGTCTTCAAATAAATCTGAAATAACCGCTGAACCCAAAAATCTCATATATGTCTAACACCAGATATTTCAAAGCACACCTAGTATTCAATTTTAATAAATAATTTTATTTCCATATTTTGACATGATTTATCACTCCCAGATTTGACAACAGAAGCATCATGCTGTGGTACCATCTGGGATGGGTAAAACAATACATGCCAAAAGAGAAGAAAATGTCTACTAAAAACAGGGAAAGGAAAAGGCAGTAGAAAAATAAGGATAGGCAAAATGGAAGCAAAAGATGTCCCAAAAGATTGGATAAGCCTATCAGAATAAAACTCGAAACATTAGTCCTCTATTCTCAATTCAGAACAGGACTAGCTTCCTATGCTATGACTAAGCAGTGTCTCTCTCAAATGTTTAGGAGCAACAATCTACATCTTATGTTGGGCTCAGTAGTGTTACCTGGGCAAGTAACAAGCTGGAAGTGGCACAGACCCTCCCTTTGTGCCCTGAACCATTTACGAGAGCAGGACCCTCCCTCCTATGCACCTCTGCTCCTCGCACACCAACGTTCCTGCTGCACATTCCTCAGCTTTCCTTTTCCTTAGGTTATAGCAACAAGTATCCATGTTTCTCATCCTCAGTATGGCTGCTTTGTTTCCTTGAATACTGCAGAATCCTGCTTTTCCTTAATCACAGTAGCAAAAAAACAGCCTCCTGACCTTGAAAATTTTTCCACCTCTTCCATAGAGATGAAAGGAGCAGAACTTTTTGCCTTATGGAAGCAGCCAGTTCTTCCCATAGTTCAGCAGCTGGGTACATCCTTTAACAGCACTATGTCAAAGGCTCCCTAGAGCTCGGTGTCAAGATGTGTACCTTAAAATTTTCCTGCCTAGTGGCAAAGGGCTGCTCCTCCATTTTCTCTTATTCTCAGTTTAAATGTTGGGGTTTTTTAATTTCATGGATCAACAAGCAATGGCAGGGGATCCTAGGGACCACACAGTGCCCTTATGCTGATGACTGCTAACATAGAGGTGTAAGCTGAACTCACCTCCTATGTGTAGAATTACCCAAAAGCATCTATGTACATTAGCCTAGCAGAACTGTTGAACGGATCTCTGCAGTACTGGAAAATGCAATCCTCTCTGTGACTGAGATGTGTCTTTAAGCCTACTCTTTCAATATGCATGGCATATAAATAGTGGTTGAACTCAAATTAGTTGTTACAGGGCAAAACAGACAATTAAGTTCCATATCAATGTCTGTAAGTAAAAAATCAATAGTCATGTTTGCAGATACTGTCTTACAGATATAATCTCTTTCAAAGCATACTACATATTCTATCTCTTTTCTAAATTGCTCAGCACTGCAGCATCTAGGTGCCAAAGAGTTGAAACTCTCCATCAGCAACTGCTTATGGCAGACCCTCCACCTGGGCAAGACAATATAAGAATGAAGACAATCTGCTTCCAGTCTATATATTAGTATTTTCTGCTTTCATTTTCTGGACAGTCTGCTAATATTCCTGCACTTTTTCAGTACAGAAGCTACACAGAAAGAGGCTGATTCTCAAAGGAGAGCCTGTGTCCCTCCACAAGTACTGCCTTGTTGTCACAGAATATTGCTTTAGTGCAGAATTAGCTGAAGTATGCCATGGTCCTATACAATCTGGATATTTGGAAAGCGGCAGCTTGATTTCTTTTTCAAACGCATGTTGCTTGGTGATTACTCTTGTGCAGTTGTACTGGTATACTTATGTTTGTGAAAATGTAAACATGAGTGAAACAAGTTTCCTTCTCAGGAAAAGATGTTTCCACAATTACTTTTAGTGCATGTAATGCAGTCTGGTTGACCACCATACATACCAGGAAAAATTATCAGAAAGGGCTAAACTGTACCACTATGAAATCCACATCAGCTGTTTCATGAATATCTGCTGTAAAATGTATGCACATACCTTTTGATATCACCTATATTTCTCATGAGAACAAATGCACTCATATTTATATATTCAGGTGATCCAGGCTTCCCCTTTATTTTAGAAACAAAACACGAATGTTTAGTATGTAGAGAAAAGAGGAGCTTTACTCCACTGGAAGTGAAAAATTTTAGTATCTATTTTTCTTCTTTACCATGAAACCAGAACAGAAAATTACTGTAAACATGGAAGAAACACAGCCTAACGAGCAGAGGTAAGAAAGAAAAAACCAGAAATAAAAAAGCTAAGCTTCTCTAGTTAAATGGATGTGTTCAGACCCATTTGTCTAGAAATGCACTTGGATTTGCATTTCAGTACTTGCACAAAACAATGACAGATACAGCAAATAAATGAAAAATTACAATGTCTCTCTCTGGCTTTCTTTTTCTTCTTGTTTCCTCCATCTCCCAAAATACTAACACATACTGTTAAGCCAAGGCAGCAGCAAAGTCCTTCCAATTTGCCAATATTCTTTTACTTCACTTAGACTCTTTCTAAATTTATGTGACAAATTTCAGCTGTACTGAAGGGTAGGCAATTACAAATTCTGGAGACTAAAACCTTCCAATTATGTAGAAGGCAAGTGTAAATTAATAACAAGTAGAGATGAGCAGAAGAGGAGTCATAAAGCCAATCGGTCACCTCATATGCCTTCTACGTAGCTTTGTAACGGAGGTCTGCATATGAACTCAGAACATCACACACAAAAACCCCTCAAATAGATAATAGAGGTAACTACACCTACGAGGGTGAGAAATCCCATGCACGGAAAGAATATTTGTAATGCAGAGTGAATCAGTACTTGGCCAAATATGACCATGGATGGTTTCAGAATAGTAGCCATCTTCTGCATCAATATGTAGGTGAACGTATGAACACCAGCTGTTTCAGTAGTAAAATTTTTTTCAATAGAAATGGAGCACTGTCTGCTGGTAATTGATTTCACCACAAATACACTATTGAGTGAAGATCAGGATTTGTGTGATCTAATATGTTTTATCTAGCTTGAAGAAGCCCCTTTCAGCTGCATGTAAAAGGGGTCATTTGGGTAAAGATTAGACATATGTGAAATTAAGCACTGCTAGCCAAATTCATCCTTTTCTGGCTTCAATCAACTTATAAGTTTGGTCAGAAACTACTGCTCTGCAAGCAGAAAACAACATAATGAAAATACTAATGGCACTACAGAAAAAGAACTGGAATGGACTTAAAGCAGCCACCAAGTCTGTCTCTACCTGCCACAAAAGACTAGCTCTGGCTTCACAAATACTTCTTAAGTCTTCTTTAAACTCCCAATTGTCTAATTTATTTGTGGACTTCCTGTATAATAAAATCCAACAGTCTGCCATTAGAATGGCAAGAGGAAGAGGTACTGCATGGAAGTGGCATTGTGACACGCAGATGTACTGTGCTTTGCCTTTTTTTTTTTTCTTTCTTTTTTTTAAACTCTGCTTTCAGTACCACCTCATATAAAAGGTAACAGTTCAAATACCTCCTCAAGTTTTGCTCATCCTTAGCACCCAAACAGAAGTTTCAACCTGCTCTATCACCTTTTGGTCACTGCAGCTTGCTCACTTCAGTCTTCTTTGGAAAAGTTTTATGAGCACTAGTTGCTCCCTCCACTTCCAAGCTTTCGAGAAACTTGGAACAGCATCAAAAGTAACACAAACTTATCCACTCTGATTATCCATTTTTCATTTATACGTCCTAGACACAAATGTGAAGGGCCCAAGCAGAAATAATGTTTTCGTGGATAGTATTCCCCTCACATAAAGATGGGAAAAAACCATCTGTAATACGGAGGAATACACTCTATTCCTCTCACCCTTAAGTAGATACAGGCACAGGAGAACCCAACAGAGGGCTTTTTCCTCATTTGTTTTGTTTGGGTTTTACCCCCCTTTAGGGACCCAAACAGAATATTGCCAACCTACAGCTGTCCCAAGCTAAGGGCATCCTTAGGTTAGATCCCTTATGCCTTGAAGTGTGAAATCAGAGAAAGATTTTCTTGCACCTCCTTTTCTCCACAGGTAGCTTCGCCCCAAAATAAAATGATGATTCACTAGGTTTCTTTCATTATTTCACAAATCAGACATCTATTACACAACTAGTGACGGTAAGTAACATACAGCACAAAAAATAAATGGACTGAAATACAGTGAATGAAAGTTTTAGAAAAAGCATTAAGTTGCCTTTTAAGGGGTTCTATTTATTTGGCAACTCAACAAATTAAGGAGATTAACAGATTAAAGCTTAGCTTCCTTACCTTTATCTCTGAAGTTATTGTTGATTGTAACTGAAAGTTTTTTATATTGGCATAAATTAGAGATTTGATTCCACATGATGACTTCTTACAAGCTTTCATTTTGTTTATAGCAAAGGGAACCCTAGGGCATTGTCCCAAAAATGAACTCTAAGGAGAGTCTGAGTGATTTGCACCTCTATTGGAACCATTTTCTCTAGATAGGGCCAAATACCACCTAAGTCAAAAAGACAAACTAAGGTTATGAAAAGTCTCTCACAAAAGACATAATATGAGCTCAGTTTATAATAATAACAAACAATTGTTAATTTTCCAAATGGGATTACAACACTGAGAAATATTTAATTCCTTTAAAAAAATTTAAAAATCAAGTGTTGTTAAAAAATTATATTCTGTATTGCAATTAAGATAAAAATTTGTAAAACTGTTTCACGTTATACATATGAATTTATTTGTAAAAAATCTCAATCATGAAGTCAGATTCCCTCTTTGTTTAACCTAGATAAACACAAGGTATATATTCAAAGTATATTATAATTTACTTAACTCATTATTTAGCCTATCATCTAGTCATTAATGACTCATATAAAAGTGAACTATGGTATGTAGCAGGTATTTCAGACACTCTTGACACAGGTAGGCACCATCAAGAATTCTCTTTGGTAAAAATCATTATCCAAAGCAGCTCCTTTTCCTGACAATTCATAGATCCAATCTTGCCTTTAATTCTTTGAATGTCTCGTTAATGGGAGTGTGTGTATAAATATATACAAACACATACACACACACACATACACACACATACATCTATCTATACATAAAATCCCCAAACCTTAAGATTCCACAATTTAAAGTTAAATAAAACACATGAAAAAGAACGTCCAACCTTCTTAGACTGCAAAAAGAATTTAATTTGAATCTTGAGGTAAACTAGGGGCTAAATCTGCCTTTAAAAATAGACTTTAAGGTGTGTGTATTTCTAACTGAAAGATGTGCAGATTCAACATGAGAATAAAATCTCAGGAGAATTAGGTACCTACAGGGGCAGGTGGAATAGGCTCATATTCAACCTTCTGGGCATCTCAAACCGAGAACAGGCTTCATAGATGGAAGATTCAGATGAGAAGGCAAACTGAAGTGTGTGCCCTCCAAACGTCTTGACATTTGAGGTTGTAAAGAAGTTCATCTTATGGATGAAGAAAAGATGTACACATTCTATCAGGTTTGTAAAAAGCTTATATATGCTGGCTTGTAAAACTGTTTATGACAATTGTGGCATAAAGACTTTTATGAGCCAGCATGTATTAGCTTTTCACTCTTTAAAGACATATCAGTAAACTTGTCATGTAGGTATACACAAACGTTTGAATTTAGAAGCTCTGTTTTCAAAGAATTTGGGAAAAAAGAAGGTGAAAAAATAGACACTTGCGAGAGCCATCCTCTACATGATGTCAAAGCCTCACTATTAATCCTGATATTGGCTAGATATCATCTTTTATAAAAACATTTTTGAAAACAAATCCATTCACTTAAACACTACTATTTAGATTTCTGCTTTTATATTTTAAGCAATATAAGAGTTTTCAGGAAATCCAGCTTTCATTTTAGCCAATGCTTTTATGGATTATTCTACTATTACTTGAGGTGAGCAATAACAAAGCAAAACTCACAAAACAAAACCATGCAGAGTCAGGCCTTCTGTGTCTGTGAGCCTGCTATTGCTGTAGCAAGAGTTATAAAATATTTGTCCTTCTACAACCACAGCCCAATAAGTGTTTCTTTCCTAATCCATAATCGTTATGCACACATTGTTCCAACAGTCAGCTTTGCACAATTTGACTTTTAGGCTTCGCCGGGAAGAGCTTAAAAGGCTTTCACTTGTTTTATTCTTCTTTATTCTACTACACAAATGAAATTGCTGAGACACATCAAACACTGGTTTGCTACAGACACTGTGATAGGAAACTTGCTTACTCTAACAACATGCTTTTCCTATAAATTACAGAGCACAGAACCATGACATGTGGGATGACAACTTTGATTACCCACAATGGGCAATGATGTCTCACTGCATAGTCCTAGCTCACGTTTAGACACACATCCTGTCTGATGCAATCTAGTAGCACTCTAACCCTCACTTTTACAAGTGATTAACTTTCACTAAACTGATGGAAACAGTACCCTTTTAATACATGAATCTCTGTTCTGCATTTGTGTGAGCACTTGCCTTCTTTTAAATGGCTGTCTGGTTTTGGGTTTTGTTTGGTTTTTTGTTTAAAAAGAAGGTTATCTTGTGTTTCAAAACTATTTTCCAGGTATACACTTGTAGAAAACAAGGCATACACATATTTTGGCCCAAAGTAATTTTTGCAAAAGTTTGCAAACAAGGAGTCATTATTTTACTTTATTCATTTTTAGAGAGCTTTCCTATTACAAACCAAAATCTGATAATATTGCAATGTCTGATAATATTGCAAAATAATACTTTATTTATAAAATGCCTGTACTTTCAAAAATATACAGAAATTTGTAAACAAAATATTTGCAAAGATGCTTTTGCTATAACTAAATGATTCTTACCGTTCCAGTTTGTTACATGTAACATCAAGCCTTTTATCTTCATAATAGCAGTGTGTGGACAAACTAACGACACATTCCAACAAACACTTAAGCATGACAGATGAGGAAACTTGCTTATACAAAAATAACTGAAGTGTATCAACAGTCAAGGTTAAGGTTTAGGTATTCCCTTTATTTTCCAGATAGAAAAGTACTATAAGATCAAACTGATGAATCAAATTAAAAAAATAAAAGCATCAATGTAAAGAAATTAAACAGTTATAAAAGTCTAATTGAAAACTGTAGAAAAGGAGGATGCAAATTGTAATCATCATGCTTGCTTCCATGCTGGAAGCATTTGCTGTGCGTGAGGAAAATCAGCAATTTTCCTCCTCCTTCAGACACACAATAGCAAAGACAGAGCTTGAGCAATTTTCTAAAATAATTAAACAGCAGGTGTATAGGTTGTCTTGTTTCTAGCCCTTTCATATTGTTATTGTGCTACACCAAAAGCTTACTTCACCGTATCCTTTTTCTTCCAGATGTGAAACATAGTTTATTAGCTTGTGAAACATCTGCTTTTCTTTTTTTACAAAGGCTGGTTCATGCAAAGCAATCAAAGTGATCAACATAAGTAGAAGAATTAAACTGGGTTTTTACATTATTATTATGACAACTGTGTGAAGAAAAAAAAAATGCTAAAAGTTCTTCTGACCATACATAAAGTGTTAAAGTGTTCAGTCCCTCAGCAAACAGATGCTAACTAGCACATAGAACATTAATGAGTTAAACGACAGTATGCTTTACTTCTCCTTGTGAAATTCCATCATTCTGTTTCACAGGGATTTCATATAACTTTAACTTTGCTTCTCACTTTTGTTCCTACCTCCCTTAACCATAATAGAGTTTCAGGTCCAAAAGATCTGGAGCTTCAAAATACTGTAATTTTTAATTGCTAACTTGGTAAACTTTATATCCTGTAATCCTATTCCAATATTTCTTTCACCACTCATGAATGAGAGAAACTTCACGTGCCCTAAAGTCTGAGAAATCCAAGTTTACTTCAATTATACCTGAGGTAATCCTATACAACATGTTGGGATGACGAGAATTCCAGCTAGGATTCTGTTGCTCCAACAAAACTTACTTCAAAAGGACAAGAGGGCATAGCCTCAAACTGCGCCAGGGGAAGTTCAGGCTAGAAATGAGGAGGCATTTCTTCACAGAAAGGGTCGTTAGGCATTGGAATGGGCTGCCCAGGGAGGTGGTGCAGTCAGCATCCCTGGAGGTGTTTAAGACAAGACTGGACATGGCACTTAGTGCCATGGTATAGTTGACATGGTGGTGTTAGGGCAAAGGTTGGACTCGATGATCCCAGAGGTCTCTTCCAACCTAATTGATTCTGTGATTCTGTGACTGAAAGGTCTGTAAATCTCAGTGAACCATGTAAATCTCAGCAAACCACCCTTGGCTCCAGGTGGGTTTCAAGTTGGTAGCTGGTAAGTTTGACTTGCAGGTTTCCACAAGAATGGTTACTGTCTCTTTCATTACTAAAGCTTTCGCACTTTCCAGTGTGACACAGAAACTCTCTCTGTGTCTTAACATTTCCAAACAAAGGTCGACAAAAGTTGTGCATCTTTATGACTGAAGAGCTGTAAGAAGAGTTCAGACAAGTAACCACCAGTAAGGACAGCAGCACTGACCCCTGATCCTGCCCTGGGGTACCTGGAGGGGCTAAATGATTTCCTGAGAACTCTCCCAAACCTACTTTTATGCTACAAGATCAGTGACTAACTTCATACTTTCATACCAAATTACAAGATGATCTGAGTGTGTTGTGTAATGAGTTTGGAAGTCCTAAACAATGCACCTTACATCCTGGCTTACTTGCATCAAAACGAAGGCTTCAGCCACCTCACAGCTGATTTGGAGTTGCCGTAACTGGCACATCCAAGGAAACACATCTTTTGGATAAGGGCTGTCCTGGGACACTCTAACAGAACCAGGAGGGACACAGAGGGGAAGAGGAAGAGAAGATCTGTGAAAGACAAATATGAAGGAGTCATAATGGTAGGCTTGAGAATAAGGCAAAAAATTTGAATACCTGGAGTAGGGGTAATAAAGATACGCTGCTAAAAGAAAAAAAAAAAAAACCAAAAACAAAAACAAAACCCAAAACATGCTTCCATTTTGATTTAGAAATACAATCTCCCTAAATGGTTGTGGAAAAAGGTTTGAAGATACAAAGGCATATCAGTGGTGCTACAGCATTGAAGACAGAATAAGAAACTTTACCAAAAGCCTACTTGAGAAGACTGTTTAAAGGTTTCTGCACATATGTAAGACCAAAACCTAGTAACCTAGTATAACATCAACAGCATGATTTCTGTCCTCATTTTACATTTTTTGCTGATTGGGGTGGGAGGGTGTTTGAGTCAGTCAGCACAATTATAAACCTCTCTAATCTACAGGTTTCTCCCTCATTAGTGAATTCAGCCTACTGATACTTATCCCAACCGAGGAAAGCTGTGAATTTCAATCTATGAATTAGCAGAATAAACTACAACAGCACCATCAGAGACCTCCAAGTGCAGCCTCTCAACAAGAATTTTCAGGACTTAAATTATTTGCCAGGATATTGAGTATGTCACATAAGGTGAAAGTAGACAGTCTGAATTCTGATTATTAAAAGTGCTTGGTGTGTCACAGCCTTAAGAACTAGCAACAAAATTGAATATTTATCAATACTGCAATTTTGGTTAATTATAAGCCAAATTCAGATCTCATTTCTAGTAGTCTGGGAAGATAAAGGAAGTCTGCAAGCCTAATTAAAGCATACACAAGGTGTTCTACAAATCACAAGGACAGCCTTTCCTGAATGCATTTTACTTTTCCACATTCAACTGTATAGTATTACTTTGTGAAATAATAGGCAGATTACTGAATCTAAAGCTAGTTAATTTTAAATTCCATAAATGAAAAGATTACAAAAAATCATACATTTCTATTTCGTTGTGATTTTCTATTTCCACACCTTAGCAAGTTGGCCAACTCAATTCAATTTACTATAACAACTCTTAGAGCCCAGAACACAAGAATGATGGTTAGAAAGGATGCCAAGGTTAGTAAGAATGAAAGAGAAAACCAACAAAACATAAGCAAGGAACACCACCCAGAAGACTGCGGGAAGACGAGATTGCTGGTATACGGAAGTCAGATGAAGTTCAGGGTAAAATAAATTGATCAGGGATTCTCACTTACCTTTCCATGAAGCCTAACTGCCCCTAAAAGGCTTTGTTTCATCTTCCAAGCTCTAACAAGTTTTAAACAATAGATAGCTGCCTTATATACAAAACTGAGATTCTGAGACCTGTGTTCACACTATATATCTTCCTTGAAAAGTTACTGTTTCATTTGCCTAATTTAACTTTAGAAAGTATGAGTGAATTTTTTTATTTATCACTATTTAAAAAATCTTTTCTCTATATTAACATTAAATTCTGAATACAGAAGTTGCACAATTGTAAGTTGGAAAATTTTTCTAAGAGAACATGATCCTCCTTCCCAGCCTCCATTTTTTATAGATCCACTCTAACAAAATCACAGCAGAGTAAGGTAACATCAGGTCTGTATGGCCTGGGACAAAGGCTAATCTGGAATTAAAATGGATAATATGACTTATATAATATGGGGCTAAAAAGAGGACAAACCAGATGCATATTTATCTGTAGTTATGAAGCTTATGAATATCTTGATTATCTGCTTTAAATCATCTGCTTACCTACATCATACAGAAGAACTAAGAAAACAAACATATAACATACCTGTATTAGAGAGAGATCCTCAAGCTGCAACCTGAAGAGGTAGTTTCTGGGGTTAAAAAAAATAGTAGATAAAAATTAATTGTTACTAGCGTTTAAATAAAAACATAATTAATGAATTTAAAAGACAGGAAAAAATTAAAAAGTGACTGGCAGTCAGGACTCTAAATTCTTTCAGGAACTGTTTTAACATATAGCCCTTTGGGTTAAGGACTAAGGCAATTTCTAAAACAGATTTTCAGCTTGAAGGATTGGCTGCATATGAATAAAGTAGATATTTACACTGCATACATGTACATCTGAGTCATTGCTGCAGTCTTCCTTTAGCATCAATGGGAAAAAATACTCAGTGCTTTGGCAGATTTGTGTGACCAGTGTTAGATGTCTAAATGAGAATAAGAGGACAGGCAGATTAAATCTGTCCATTTCTCTCCACAATGATGGGAATCTTACGTGATTACCTCACGTGCTATCACAACTCCTCCCAACTTACTATGTCTATCTAGTTAAAGCAGCTGTCTTGTTACACCTGTTCTGGTAAAACAGCTCTGTTTGTAGCTCTCATGTTATCAGTCCATGACCTGCATAACAATGGGCAAATACCACACCAACTTTGAACTGATGTCAGCACATCCTTCTCTAGTGCAGACTGCCTTCCGTGCTAGACCTGCAATAAGGCTCTTCCATGCTCCATGTCCATATTCCTCCTGCCCAACCTTTTCCTTTCTTTCTTAGTTTCTTCTCACATCTCTTTGTCTTCTTTTCATTGTCTTTTTTTTTAACTACATTTTCACATATATAATATTCTTCAGTCCTCTTCTGCCTAATTTTTACCTTATTTAAAGCAATTCTGATTTTCCAATGCCACTACACAGTCATTATGTTTTATAGATAAAAATAAAAAGACATTTTTAAGAATTAATATAAATTACTTCAATTTTAATTTATTCATAACAAAGCTGTAACATTCATTTCTCAGATTTCAGCAAATTCTCTTAAACTAACAAAAAACAGATAACAAAGTGATGGGTAAATTTAAACATTTGCAAAATTCACAAATTATCTGCAATATTACACCCATGCAACTGGTAGAAGAGTAATACAAATTAAAATTAGGCCACATTTTTTGAGATAATAATTCTAATTCTTTCCAAAGAGGTATGAGGTATTCTTAATGGGCACAGATGGTCAGGACCTGTAGTTTACATCTCTATTAATTTTTTTAATGAGTCAGTGGGAGGGAGACACAAAACCAAATTGTGTCTAAAAAGTGAAAAAATCTTTTTTTCAGGGCATGTATCTCAGAAACACAACCACTATCTTGGTCACTTTTATTTATAGACTCTGGAGTGCAGCTACATGTATTTATTTATTGACTCTGGTACATATATGGTCTACTTAAATTGTGGATGTACAGGAATCAGGTCACTAGTCTTTCCTAGGAATATTGCTAAAGGAAGTTACTCAAAATGCAAGAGGCAGGCTATCAAAGGCAAGAATTCATGATAAAGTAAAATAAAGACAGAATATTTGTTATTAGCACAGATAAATCACCACAAAGAGAACTAAAATACTTGAGTTTGAGTCATGAAGAGACCTGAAGTGGGCAAACAAAGAAAACAGTACATTGCAGGACAATGTTTACAGAAAGCTTCATCTACAAGCTACACGCAAGCTGACTTAAAAGACTTTCGCCAAACTGTCAGGAAGCGTTGCATGAAGTCTTTCTAACCCACCTACACTCTCTCTATAGGGACAAAAAATACCTTCATATCTGCAAAATATCTTGCTCAGAAATATTCAGCAGGGCACATAAATACTTAGTCTGCTCCTCATCTCATTGCATATAAGTTTCCATCAACTACCACTGATTGTGCTGCTTTCACTCCAGATATCAAAGTTAAAGAAACCTACAACTTCACTGCTGTTGCAAATCTTTTTTTCCACTTACAGAAGCAGAACAACTTTTTTCTTCCAGAGAAATTGAACTGCATCCTCAGCAGGTATAAACTGTTTTCTTAACTCGGTGGTATCAGACTCATAGGAGTGGCACACAACTACCCCATCTCACTCTACAAATAAATGCAGTCTCTGTCACAGAATATATAAGCAGACAGTCTGGTCTTACACTTTTAGTTTTCAGGTCAGTACTTAGCATAGTGTCATGTCAATCTCTATGCGTACTTCGCCTTGAGATACCTACTGAAGATTTATCACTGATGTGGCATTTTAAGACAGATTATTAAATTACTAATGTCTTTTCATGGTCTTTCATCCTGACATCGTTTCAGCCTATTAAAAAGTAAGCTATTGTCCCAAATTGTAAAAATTCTAAATTAATAAATACATAAACACAGTGTCATCCTGAAGAAAAATAGAGGTTTGTGGGTTGGTTTTTTTCCCCAGAAAATTACATTTGTATCCTATGCAGTAGAGCACAACACTTCTACCTATTAATATACCCAGTGCGGAATTAGAAATATTGACCCTATAAGTATTAGGGATACTAAAATATCTGTATTCATGTGAATAAGCCAAGATTTAGAGCTAATTAGTGTACATTTTTCAACTTCCTGTGGCTGCCAATAACCAATTAAAATATCATTTTCAGCTTCATAAAGCCAGCAGAAAGAAAATGGAGTAAGAAGAAAAGCAATGTGGAAGACATACTAAAAGCATTACGCCTTAGCAACATAGAGGTAAACTGGGAAATGGACAGCACAGAGCAACTGTCACTACATAAATAATGTTAGGACAAATGGCAAACTAGCACTCAGAGAGCAATCAGAGCTGTTCCTAGTTAAATGTGCCCACTTTGTAAAACTTGCAGGACTACATTTAGCTCTACAAATTCTAAAACATTCTAAGGCATGCATCTCTAAGACACAAAAACTGATTCAGAAAGGATATATATGGGAAAAATAATTTTACAAAAATATAAGCATGACAGTAAAAGAAACGCACTCGAAATATGTTATTAACAAATCTGGCAGTTCAAAGAAAAAGTCAATGCCAATTTTCATGATATATGCAGTGCTATAACATTGTTCACAAGATAGGTGACAATACTTTTTTCAATATGTTACTGAGATTATGCCCTGGCTTGCCATTTTTCAACCTCTGCTCACCTTTATTCTAGTGCATTTATGCTTTGCAGGCAACAAAGGATGTGAAATAAAAACGACCCAAGTACATTTCTGAAGCATAGATACAGACCTCTTAGCACGTAGGCCTGTCTCTTGTCCAAATATGGTGGTAATAAAAGCAAGACAAATACATCTTTACATGCTGGAATTAATCTGATTTGACACTGGTGGTAATTGGTAAATTTGTTTCCATTTGGTGCTTAATGAATGAGGAAAGCAAATATGTTACATAAATCTGTAAACGGAGCACCGTAATGAGAAGAAAACACAACGAACTCTGAGATAAAAGCAGCATCCTGTATTCCTTCAGATAGCCAGCAGGCAATAAGCATTTTGCTTTACAGTCACAGCACGGAACAACTTTTCTAGCTGAACTACAGTAACTAAAACGTGTTAATCAAGAGCCTGCTCAAACCCAATGGCAAAGACTTCCACTGGTATCAGTGGGAACCAAATGAAGCACTACAAAAAGCATGCTCCAGTTACCTCCTTGATGACAACATATTTTGATCTTTTGCAGTGGATACATTCAGTATCACTACAGAGGAGTATCAAACTAATCTTTTTGTATGTTCCTAAACAAGTCCATGTCAAAAATCAATTGAAAACTCATAAAGATTCCAAAGCATGAGCACATTAGTAATGGTTGTTAAATCCAGCACTCCACTCTTTTCTTTGTGAAACGGCAAGCTATAAAACATGAATGCAACAAGAATAAATACTGTTGCATTAAACACGGACATGAATTAGAAGAACATTAAGGTGGCACATAGAGCTTAGGAAAATGTACTATAGATTAAGCTTTTGAAAAACTCATAAGATAGAAAAAAAAAAAATTAAAAAAACAACACCGAAAAACAAAACCAAACAAAAACACCCCAAGCCCCCATAGGCATCTGCAATGGAAAGCCTAAATCAATAAATAGGGGTTGCAGCAACCTCTGAAACGGAAGGCATGACCAGACATGCTGCCAAATCTCCTGGAAATAAACCAGTAAAATATTCCTTCCTGTGCACTTCTTTCAAGAAATTATTTCACATGAAAGAAGAGAATTTGACTCAATTTACTGGAAAGAAAAGATATTAAGACTGAAAATGAAAAGTATATGTGCTGTAAGAATCAACTATTGAGCAAGAAGTCATGATTCCACAATCAAGACAGGAAAGTTTTGGGTAAAAGCCAATTCTAGCTCTGCAGTGTAGTAAAATCAGCAACTGCAAATAAAACAAAACAAAACAAAACAAGAATAGGAAGAAAGGAGATAATCAATATAAATAAAAAATTACAATGTAGAAAATTCATTTGGTTATATTAAGGTACCATAGGAAAAATATGTGAAAAAGCTAAGGATGATACGTTGCAAATAAAAGAAACCCAGTCAAAGTGGTCTAGTTGAACTATTATATGAAAATAGTCAAATTACAATAATGAAAAGCAGAACGGTCAATAAGTAATTTTTGACTGCATTTTGCAGGAAACAGAAGTCTCAGCAAATGAGAATAATGAAATAAGTAGCTTACTAATAAATGCTAAAGGTGTGAAAACAGCATATACACAGAGATAAATGTTTTCAGACTAGCAAGTCATGCTAATTCAACCTAAAAATTATAGTGAAGTGATTTTTGGTCTTCTTATTGCTCTTTTTAATAATTTCTAAAATTACAGGCATTCTTGAGGAATTAAAGACTAACCATGTTTTATTAACATTCAAAAGGGCAAAAAGGAAGACTCAGGTGACCATAGGCTTACCAGTGAGACACTGAGCTTGGCAAACAGAATACGAAAAACATTATTGGAGTCAATTAGGAAAGAATCCCATTATAAATTAAATTAGTCCACCCAAAGGTCCTGTAAAATCTCATTTCGTTCTCTGATGGTTGCTTCTCAGGATTAGCAAATCTTACTACATTTACTTCCCTGTGGTTCC
Source organism: Cariama cristata (assembly GCF_000690535.1). NCBI lineage: Eukaryota > Metazoa > Chordata > Aves > Cariamiformes > Cariamidae > Cariama > Cariama cristata. The sequence goes on along the minus strand of NW_009602527.1, from coordinate 16,772 downwards.
CCATACAGCCTCAGCAGTGACTGGAGATCCTGGAATGTAGCACTTCTGCACAGATGCCCAATAACAGCCAGGCATCACTTCTATGTCTTTCTTGGCATGGGCTTCTCCAGAAAAAGCAGAAAGGCACCAGTGCCAGTGTCTCTGCAGCTCTGGAGCTCACTCTCCTCCTGAAGTCCCATCGTGCCATGTCATCTCAAACCTGCATTACCATCTTCTGTTGGCCCCTGCTTCTCACACACAGCACCCAAGTTCCGCAGCTGGAGATAGCCACAGAATACTTGTCACCTGTGCACCTCTGATGCATGCAGATCAAGGTTTTTCTGAACATTGTGCTTTAGTCCAGGTAATTTTGTGAGCTTACTCAGCTATTTATTTAGTAAGTTGTTGTTGGGTTCAACTTTATCCTGAAATATCACCTCAACCAAAATGTTAACCCTATATTTGATAACTGTGGCTGACCAAATCTCTAATAATATTGCCACACTTATCTCAAAGTACATGCCCCTAGTCTTTACATTTTGGCAGACACAGCATAACACTGTACAGTACCCACCCACATAAACAGCCATGAAAATCCTCTGTGGTCTTGTTACCATTTCATTGCTCAACATATTAATCTTCTGTTTCTTTTCAAGATTAACTTGAAATTAAATTTAAATGCTGCTGTTACATCTCCTCCAAAATAACCAATAATGGATATGGGCTTAAATAAACAGAAATTTTAGACACTTCACACATTTTGTGGCCTCTTCCTACAGTAATCAACTTTGGCACATAAAGTTTGCTTGAGCTGTTTTGGTTTTTTTTCGGGTCGTGGGGTGGGGCACAGGGGGAGAAGGTAAAGAGTCTAAGGTAGCCAAAGTTTGGACTTTTTTTTTCGTTTTATTAAGAAAAGAACCTGCAACAGCAAAATGATAAAAAATTATGCAAGTGATCACATTAATGCTAAAGGAACGAGATACTAAACTGAATGGCCCACATTTTCAAAGCCAGCCTTGAATTCCCCTCCTGTGATCATGCCGTAGTCCTTTAGTACAGCCGTAAGTTTGCAACAGAGCCCTTCCTTTCAGTGGAAGCTCGCTGTACATGGGAAATTCAGAAGTAGGATGCATACCAAGGTAGGCACATGATGTCAACACATCTCTACATAAAATACAATCTTGCTCCCACCAAATTTTGAGAGGTGAAGGTCGTGTGCACAGTACGCATCATTGCACCGTTAAATTTTCTGACTGTACTTTTGGAATGAGGACTGACACCCACACGCCTACCTAGCATCGAGCAGCCCTCTCACAAGATGAGTGTGGCCACTCAAGTGCATTCACAGGGGCATTGCAGTAACACATGCAAGGCACCAATGTTTCAGAGGCAGGGGAGAGTTCTTCACAGACCTGACTGCTGCGTCACGCACTACCTCTCTAGGACTTCTATATCATGACTACCAGCCTCTGGTCAGCTGGTACCTCCCTGCCCTGCATTTCAGTGCCATAAAGGCACACACAAGTAGATAAATCCAGCAAGGGCCAAACTGCTGGTGACATAGGATAGCAACCGTATGTTTGGACTAACATTCGTTGCAGAAGAAAGGAGCAGTTAATTGACGTGAGAACACAGTCTAACCAGCAAGCAAGAGAAGGCGTAAGTTGCCATATGCTGCAGCAGGATGTGTACTACTGCTAGCACAGATCAAGTGTGTATACACTTAGTCATTATTTCAATTAAAGACAGGAACCTTCAGAACACCACTGTAATGATGTAATTTCTAAAGATGGTTTACACTGAAATAGCAGTGCTCTCTGTCAAAGAAGTTCCATTTACCTCTGCCATTTCTCTTTTCATCTTACCCTGAGTCAACTCCAGGGCTCCTCTGACGATGCATCATGTTAGTTCCACTAATTAAAATGGCAAGACATTAAATCAGCACAGAAAATAAGTAATTTTTGTGGGGTTAGTGACTAGTGTTACTCTGCAGCCAGACTATTACCAGAGCTGGTGCAAAGAAGAAAATTGCACAGTGGAACAAGGCATGAGCAGGAGAGGTACAAAGCATCAGCTTCAAAAAAATATTTAGGAACCCATTAGCAAGGTAGGAAAGAGAAGCAGTAGGGGGAGAAAGACCTTCCTGTTTCTGCAGCAGCAGGATTATAATTTCTCTTAGATTTAACATTAAACCATACCTTAGATTAGATCAGATCAATCAGTGGAAGGACAGACACTGATTACCCTGAACCAAGTGTTAAATGAGCAATAAAACCCAGATGGATGTTCAAAGACTATAGCACTTATTCCTGGTGCCTGTGTATTCTCCCAATATGTAGCGCTCAGAGCATCTCATTAACAAGAAGCTCTCAGATTTTCCTGCCGGGAGCAGACAACAGCAAGAAGCAAACCTGCACAGTTATTTATTCCTTTATTAGAGATTCTTAAACCACTGTTAATGAATCCTTTAATTTGCCTTTCTCTTATTATGGCAAGTAGTTGTAATGGTTCAAATTAACATTCCCAAACGCACATCTAATTAAGTGAAAAGGCATACTGTTACAGTCCTCCATCAGCAAGATAAGGAGTGACAGAGGCAATAAGCCACCTCAAACCAAATTATAATCCTCAAAGCAAGTTTAATTAACTTGCAGGAGAACATACAGGAGAAAACTACCTTTATTAGGATTCTCTGCATAAAAAAATAATGTAAATTATGCCTAAATATATATTATCCAATTTAAAAAAAAGTTGAATCGCTTTAAGACCCATTTCTGATAAGTAACAATATAATTTTGAAGTATAGCTGAACTAGCCCAATCTGAATTTTAAAAAATAAATTACCACATCTTAAGAATGAACTCCAGCTAGGCTCCTGCTAGTGCATAATTTCAAGCACAAGAGGCTTGGGAAGAGGAGGATTATTTCTCTTTTTCCTTTAAACAAACAAGTTTCTTCTGACATAATTCTTCTTACATGGTCTGAATAAAACCATTAAGAAAGAAAAAAAATTAAAAGTCACCAAAGAAAAGAGAAAAAAGAATGGATTAAAAGGAAAACAAACATCAACATTTTTGCCCTAACCTACTGAGTTTGACATGCTTCTAGTTGTCTCTCAGTTTACCAAAATGGCTGGAACACTTTTAACAATTTTTGATTTATAAAAACTAGAGCTGGTAAGCTTTTAGTGCATCGTCAGGGAATGAGGAGAAAAAAGAAAAGGCAATGCACAATTTGCCCAGGCAATTCAGATGCTGCTGTATCCATCCCCTGAGCTGGTCTTTTCCCCCCCCTCAACTGATCTTTCCAAGAAACAAAGAAAGAAAATGCTGCAGGACACAAGGCAAAGTGCTTCCACACGGGAAAAGAAGGCAAGGTTGTTCTTGGGGAAATCCATGAATCACCATGCTTACTGGCATTTCAAAATACAGAAATCATTATCATATTTGATTAGATGCTAAGTCAGTCCACTAAACAACACACAGATATATATTCATCTGAATATATTATCAGGATTTATCAGAATAAGATAAACAAGCACTCTCTCATTTCCTTGAGCTTACTGAGGAGCTAATGCCAGAGAGTAATCCTTCGCTGATGCCACTTAATTATAAAAGTAAATTCTGTCCTGCCATATGGGATTTTTTTGAAGAAAACAAATGAATTCCCTAGAAGGTTTCAGATTGCAAGAGAACTCATTTATTTTTATCTGCCAGGTCATATGTGATGTTAAGAATAATGCCTGGGGCAAATCTTAAAGGTACAGTTTCATGGGAACATAGCTACATTGCCCTGTGTCAAAAGCCAATAGTTTTCGTAATGTACTAACAACTGTTTTACATCCATACTGAGCTTTCTCTGCAGAGTGTTTCTCATTAATCTTTTTTTCCCATTTTACATAAATGTATAGTTTTATGCAATTTAGCACATACCTATTAAGAAAAAAGTTCCTTTTACATTAAACCTAGACTCAATTGACATAATGCTGAAAAATCCATCACATTCTTCAAATCTAAATTTTAAAACCCAGCAATAATAAAAATCTTTCTTCCCTTAATTCAGCTTCATAAATTGAACTGTAATCTCTGCTTGTCTTCACTATGCACTTTGGGCTCTTTGATCAAAGTTGGGCAAGATAAATTTCTCCCTCTGCCTTTTCCTCTGTCTCTCCCCACCCTCCCCACCCCACTGACCCATTTCTCAAAGTTATCTAAATTAATTTTTCTACATAGACAATTTGCACAAAAATGTTCCAGGCAAGCAGGGCAACTGTAGGTTGTCACTGAGATTCAGGCTAACACATCAGTCATTTTAGAAGATACTCCTCTCCCTCTGAAGCCCTCGCCAATGGTACACATATATCTCCTTTTGCACAGCAAACTGACAGAAGATCAAATGACATTGCTTTAAAACAAAAGTACTACACTACATATGCTTCAGATCTAATATATGTTACATTAGATACATATGTTACAGACCTGTTACACTGGAAGGCATTAATGATTATCAAGTGACTCTGACACAAAGACAAGTGCAAGCCTCATTAAACTTGTTGTGCTATCTCCTTTTACAATTAAACCAGGAGGTATAATTGAACCTGTACTGTATAGAAACATTCAGAAACTAAAGCCGTTGGACCTAAAGGGCATCGGACTTCATGGTAGGAAACACGTATGAGGGTGATCTAAGAAATAAAGACACCCCCCACAGTTGAGGTGCAGGATTTGTGAGGAATTTGAAAGGTGAACAACAAAACAGACTGCAGTTACTCGTTTCGATTGCGGTCAGGAAAACATGACTGTGCACACTCTAGAAATAAGCCAGACTGAGCGAAAACCAAACACCATTGGGATCAGCAGCCTCTCTCCCTAATGGAGTGGTAGGAGAGGGTAAGGGGCAGTGGCTCCAAATCTTAGGCAACTCCTCAGCACAAGGGAAATATCAGTGACAGGGTGGACTGGATGATTAAAGTGAAGGCGTGTGCTAGTGTTGGAGGACTAACATTCATAGATTGCTGCAGATGGTGTAAGGAAACTGAAATAAGGCTAGGAGACTCTGCATTATTCAACTCAAGATCTATAGGAGAACTGGACATTTTGCAGAACAAAATAAAGTATCACAAGGACTGGAAGACAACTTGTGAATGTGGGGAGGGGAGATAAAATTGTAAAAAAATCAGGTTTTGCACAGCAACTACAGGATGCCCACAGACATCAGAAGACCACCTTTATTTCCAAAACTGGACAGGTAATATTAATCTTAGCAATATAGGACCAGTAATTACCTTCCCAGTCGTTGCTTGCTATGGCAAATACTATAGAATAATGTCCCTTTCATATATTTAGAGATCTCTGTCTCAAAAATATTTCTGTTTTTGTTTTGCTCACACTGGTAAAATGTGACAAAACCCATTGTTTCTTGACTAAATTACCCATGGCCAACTTAAACTGATTTGGTTTTCTGCCAACACTACTGTGTAGTTTATATAGCTGTTTCCTTCCCTAGATGTACCTGCTGATGGATTTACAGAACAATACATACTACTGCAGTTTAAAGTCTCCCAAAGACCTTGTGCAATGATATCAGTAGTTCTCTCTCACTACAGAAGACACCTTTTGAGGCATCATGGGATCATATCTGTCTTTTTATGGAGCTGCATGACATTGGCAGCTCCCAACAGGAATCCAGTCTGGATCCCAGCTGGGATCTCCACTACCTTGCTGATTAAGACAAACAAGTCATGAACCTCTTTAGAGGCTGTAGAACTAAAAAATGGAAGAGAATCACCCACGGGGAATATCAATGACGGAAAAGGGATTTAAGACTTTCCAATAGCATCCAATTTTCACAACACTATTTTGTTTGGTTTCTAAGACAGAGAAATTTGAAGGAAGAGTTCACTAAACTCCACTAAGGTGAAAAAAATCAATTATAAACTTAGGCTGAGCCAGGACACAGCTCCTGGCTGTGAAAATCATTCCTCTGGTTTAGAAGAACACCACCTTACTAAAGCAGAAGCCTAGAGGTGCAAGCATCACCCCATGTTTTCGTTTGGATGTCCAACAAGTAAATCATAATGGAAGTACTTCTCTTGGCAGTGTAAACAGAGTAATCTAAGTTTATATGCAGCTTTCCCACGTGTCACATTGCACATTTCCCATCTCTACCAGTGATCGGGTAGAGAAGGGGAAAACCACGTTAGAGTGCTACAAATTATAATTTTCACAACTGAACAGGAACTTTTAACTGTGCAGATCTTACTGAAATCACATTGCACATAGCTACTAGGTTTTCAGTATGGAAGTGTTAGTACAAGAAGATATTAAAAGAAAATTGTTGGAATATTCCAAGAGAAATAACTGTATATCAAAAGATACTTCACCAGGGAGGAGGAATTAACAGTACATTCTCTTCACTGTCTTTATGAGAGCACATTTGTGGCTTAGGACAGAAAATGAATTCTTCTAATGGTTCTTCAGATATGTGAATCCTGTGAAGCAGATGTGCAAGAAACTTCTACTAAAATTTTATCACACAAGTATGGTAATACTAATGTTCTGTTCAGACGGCCTTGGGTGAAAGGTAACTACAAACAGTGCATGAAGAGAAAAAAACATCAGTGCAGCCAGTTGAGACTGCAAACACCACTCCTGCAAATAACCAGAAAGCTCAACATCATATCCACAGTGAACAGATTCATTCTACATGGTAGTGGGGACTACGTGCAAAAGATGTATAATCGGCAAGATCAACACTCGCATTTTTGAGGCTACAGCATTCTGACAACTGGTTGCCAGTCTATGAATCTATGACTCCAAGACATACAATGACTTTCACGATATAGCCTGGCACAACGCTTCAAGACGACAAAAATGCATAGTGAAAAGGACACACTAATATCAATAATATGTATAATTAGAGAAAACCGCTAATAAGTGCAGTCATTCTCAAGTGAGGTCTCCATGACCAAACACAACAGCATTGTGGAAAAGCTTAGAATTTAGGATGGAAATGCAGATAAGGAAAAGAAAAATCCAATAAATTCTATGAACAAATAACAGTCAGCTATACTAGACTGTGGAAAACAAAGATTTATGTTGTGATTTTAAAAACACTGAATATTTTAAAAATTTTGCAATTTTAGCCAGAACAAGAGACATGAAGCTCTGAAGCACCATTAATTTATAGAGAGATCAAATGAATCCTATTGCTTTTACTGCACTGGGTCTTTTGCAAAAGACAGAATTGGCAGCTAGCATTGTTTTGGAAAAAAAAATTCTCACAGTGCATTTTGACTGTATTTTGAACCTCTTTTTCAACTATAAAACAAATTGGGAAACAGAAGTATATTTCAATGCTAAGTCTAACAGAAAATGTAGTGACCAGAACTTTGTTAATCGAAGAGTAAAATATATTCAGAAGGCAGATTTAAATAATAAGTTTAGATGGTTAAATTTTTTTGCCAAGCAAAATGTTTTACTATACTTCATATGCTAAGAGAAGAAAAAATGGTGTTCAAGGATTGTCACTGCTTCAATGTCAACACCTAAAACAGTGTCAATGTTGATCACAGCTTGCAAAGTACTGTCCCTACTGTGCAAAAATTATGATTATCACCAACTTTACCACTAAATCTGCAGCCTTTAACAGATTGTTACTGGCATTGTACTGAATAATTATTAGAATCATCCAAGCACAAAGAGCCGTATTGTGTAGCCAAATCTGGGATCATCATAAGTTTTATGCTAGGGTAACTTTTGTCACATTGTCATACAGCACCTGCCTGTTCTACTGTATGCAACCAAAGTTGGAGAGTACTCCAGGACAGACCTCTTAAAAATGAGAACAGAGTAAGCCTTCATACCAGGCAGTCCATCTTTTAACTTTGGTCAGTAATAAGATAAATAAGCATACATAATGTTCAGTTTAGTGGGTCTGAAAGGCAGGGGAGTCACATGAGAGCAAGCTGATGTTAGAGTTTGGCTCAATATCACTTATCAACGAAGAACAAAATCCAGTCTGATGCAACATGAAAAAAAATTTGATTTCTCACCTTGCTCCAGCGATAAGCTCTTTTTGTCCTGGGTCAAACGTTAACTGTGAGAAGTCCACAGCATCTTCAGCTCTGAACACATGTAACCAAGGGGCAATTTCTAAAAACAGTCAGGAAATACAACTGTTACTGTACATGTCATAGTTGTAGTACATCAGGTAACCAACATTACATTTGCACATACTGCGGGGCTGCAAGTTTTCTCAGTATGGTCCCTAAGGAAACATAGAAGACTTTTACCACCATACCATGCAATTTACACTACAGGTCTGTAAAATATATAGAGCAGTCAACCAATACACTCTTGAATGAAGTATTCAAATTTTATCTGATTTATAAGCCAGATGTGTTCTTCCCTAGGTAAAGCATAAAACACAACAGTACAACTGTGATCCACTGGTACATACCCAAGTGAAGTCAGATTAATTTTCCATGCATCAGAAGTAGTTGAGGACTAGGGGTTTGGGTTTTTTGCTTTGTTTTTAAAAAAGGATCCAATCAAGTGGAAAACAATGAGAAAAACAAGCAGATTTGACTTTTCATCATTTTCACAATAAAAAGGTTGAGACATGAGGGATGAAAAGGAAAATGCTTCACAGTCAGATGAAGTTCTTGGGTTTTTAAGCTGCCTTTCTCAGACCAATTTAGTGCTACATAAAACAGGGCAGACAAGTGGGTGAGTTGCTGAAAATCAGCAAGGAGCATTACTTGTATTCAGAATATGAATCCATTCCTACTTTCAACATTAAACACATAAATAAGTGCACTCCAAATCCTTAAATATTTGCATTATTAGTAGTTATTTTTGCTTTCATCTCACTAGTTGGATACATAACATGGCAGCTATATGAACACAAACATTGTTCTGGGAATACAGCATGATTTTGGTTTGGTTTTGTTTGTTGTTTTTTTTTTTTACACAGATACACAGAATACATAAAATTGCTATAACTATATAAACAGTTGTACAAAAGCCTCATCCTCTACAGTTTCCTAACTCTCAATTCAATATCTCAGGATATTGAAGCATTTTTCTTATTTTTTTTTTTTTAACGTAGTCACAAAGCAGTGGTCTGGAATGTATGTGAAAGGTGAAAAGGGCTATGTATGTATGGCACAATGGGCTGTGGAACTGTCTATTTGAAGACTATAGATGTGAAACAGTCAATAAAAAGACCAAATTGAGCACATGGTCATAACCATTTAGAATACAGAGTCAACATCAACCCCCCTGAGAGTGCCGTGGCAGTGTAACTTTTGATACTGGTATCACCAGTTGCAGCTCAGGTTGCCAACACCCATTCTAAGCTCCTTTCTTTGCTCATGAGCATATTTTTCCTTTTGCAAATGTCTGGGCTGAAATAATCCATGTTTGGTGCCTGTTTCAGGATGATTCATTCCTAATTTAAATATTAGTTTTCACACAAGTAGGTCATCCGTTCCTAAGGAGCGGGCCCAGGAGAAAAATGTTACTGTGTCAAAACGTGTTCAGCCATTGTAGAGGCCCATTAAACGCACTGTGCAGAAGCTGTAGCATCATATACTTTGGAAAAACAGATGGAACCACGCAGTAGAATCACTTGGGTGTCAGAAAACTAACTTCTGCATTTTTAATGACAGTCTGTACACATCTGGGCAATTTCAGGTCTGTAATGCCAGTTTGTACATGTTCTGCAGAACTTGTAGCTAAATTCACTGTTGATTCCATCTGCCCTGGATAGGTTCTCAAATCAGGGCCTGAGGACTGCATGGGAAAGAGGATAGGGCCACATATTAGATGACTGATTACAGCTGCCATCAGCTACTACTTCGGATGCTGCGCATAGAACCTAGCAGGATTCTGTACGAAGGAAAAAAAATAAAATACATACACACACCCATATATATGTTATAGTCCTGTGTAGCCTTATACATACTTATTTATCTGTTTATATTTTTTTATATATATAAGGCAACACAGGCAAGTCCATAAGAGGCATTTCTTAACTTTTTTTTACTTGATTTTGCAACCTTAACCTTTCAGTCATGCGTTTTGCATGAAACAATCAACGGCAAAGTTCTAAAAAGCTGAGAAATTAGGTAGGACATGAAGTTGAGGAAATCCAGATGTAAGTCTTGAAGAATCTCACTTACTGGAGAAAAGGACAAAAAGAAAAAAAGAAAAATAAACTAAATAAAAATTTATCACTTTATCAGTCAGTGTATCTAAAATCTCCATAAATTCCCTCAGATATTTCCCACAGGGACACAGAATATGCACATAGTCTTCACAGAAAAAAATACACACACACACTCCCAAGCAGAAACAGATCTCAGCTCTGAAAGAGGCAGAGGCTACTTTTCCTTGTATCAAGCTAGGATAGAAACTGATGTAAAACTACTTTATAAAGTAGCAGAAAATCAGACAAAAATCACAATACTGATGAATAAGTGATAAAACTACAGCATAAATATCCTATGGAAAAAATCAGGGCTTTAAAGACAGAACAGAGTACCCAGGCTGGGAGTCCAAGCAAGCCAGTGGGCACAGGTCACAAGAGAGGCTGTAAGGACAACCCAGGACGTGAGTTTAGTCCCTTAGCTGCTAAGTTTCCCTTCCATGTGGTTGCACAAGCCATGGGAAGTGCTGCCTCACACACAGAGGGATTTTGCACTTTTTGAGATGGCAGCCACAGCTCCCTGGGCTCTCTCTGCCTATCCTCATGCCCAGAGATTTCTGCCTCTGAGGTGCAATCTTGCAGAACCACACACAAGTCTGCTCCTAAACTGCCAAAATATAACTCAGGCTATCAATGTATTAACATTCAAATTTGTACTGCTGTGTGCAAATACGCAGAGCTGAAAATGCCACCAGCTCAGCAGCAGATCTGCACATAGGTAAAGCCAGACCCGCTGTGTAAACAGCAGTCTCTGAAAGACAGACAAGGCAAGCAGCTGAGAATGGGATTAGTTCAGCTCCACATTGGTATGACAAATGAAACCCTTGGTTTCCTGTAAAATGAGGAAAGCAGTAGCTCCCCATAGCATAGGTAGGCCAGGGATGCTTCAGTACACAGAGGTGTTGCGGTGCCAGAAGACTACAGGGAAGACCGAGGTTCAGGGACACAATTCTCTTCCACTTGTCCTGCTGTCTCAGCAAGGCACAACAAAGCCTCAAGGTACAGCAAGCTGGTGACTGAGACCATTTCCAGGTTTGGAGCAAGGGGGCAGGGGCCAGGCAGGGCAAGGCAAGCCCAGGCTAGAGAACAAGAAGAGAATGACTTGCTAAGAAATCTCTCTGAAATCTGATTCCCCTCTGTCCCTCCAAAATATAAATTATTTTATCCTGTCTTTGTTGTATTCAGGAGTGTTCTTGCTTGAGGGAATAAGGTCAGGAAGAGCAAATGGCAGCTAGAGCTGGTTTTTTTTCAGCACACACTCTGAACTATCTCGTGTGTCACAGTGGCACCACGTGTCATGCAGGAATAACCCTTTATGGGATAAAGCTGCAACTTTGTGATACTTCCATAAAGGAAAACAAACAAAAATCTACTACCACCAAAAAACAAAGACAATCAAAAAAACCCCATGTAAACTCTAAAAGTAAAAGCTTATTGGTGAAATTCTGCTTTGAGCTACAGTACAGAAAATTTATGTAGCTAAATTAACAGAATAATTAGATTTGTTTTCATCTAAACAGCAAAATCTAGCTGAAAAGCCTTAGGTGAAACAAGACCTTTCAGTTCTGTTATGAGTCAAAAATGCATAACAAGCTGTTAAAGGTCTATAAATTATTTTTCTTTGAATTAAAAACTCATGGTAAAGTAGTAAGCAATAATAATGTCACTTTATTAATGGTTTTCATGTAGATGCAATTTGACAAGCTTTACAAAATAACACAGCTACAGATTTTGTATACTACAATAGTACCATAAATAAACGTGTAACTTAATTAAGCTGGCCTGCTGACACATAACCTAATTGCACTGCCTGCTGATCACAGGTGACAAACAGCAAAATCCCTCCTCTTTCCAATTCTAACCCTCCCTTTCCTGGCATTCCCCTCCCTTTCCTCTGTCCTCAGTTTATGTGCAGCACAGTAAAATACCTAGCCCTTTAGTGACTTCTCCCTTCTTACTCCTGATACTGAAAACACTTACTCAGACACACCTTCAACCTGGATTATTTTTTTTCCCCACATTAAAACTAAGTATGCATGTTTACTACTCTGCAGACATCAGTCTCAGACTTAAAGCTGTCCATGGAAAACTGTATCATGGTATACATACAGCCATGACAACAGCTGATCTCCAACACATGCTGGGTCCTTTTGGTACATTCAAGACTTACCCCTTAGCAAAAGAAGATTAATTTTTTTAATTGCTATTACAGGACTGAAATCTGCAGGCCTTGCAACTCAGAACATTCCCAAAAGAAAATGCACGTTTTCCCATGGAACTAAGAGATGGATATTGAAAAAGCTAGATTCTGAGAAAGCTACAGCTCTCTTTCACATGCTGTGAATCATATACTGTGGGTTTTCCTGGGGGTTTCAGGTTCTGGGGTTTTTCTTTAATAGCTTAGATTTAATAGGAAGCAAAGTTTGCCATGGCTCATAAACCTATGACAAAGTAAACGCACCAAAGTCCCCCTAGTTCCTCGGAAAGGTCAAGGGAGTCTCCTGAAGAGCTTTAAAGACAAAGGAGGTTAACAATCAAAGGTGGGCAGGAAGACATTAGATACTCATACAAAAAATGAAAGTCCAGAAATCTGTCTTGGTTTTACTTTAAATTTAGTATCTGCTCAACAGGCCACAGCTTGTTTGGTTTGCATTGTCCAAGGACTTACCAAAGGCTGAGCTCCACAGTCCTCTGCAAATGAAATGGTAGAGTTGTCTCTAACCTAAGTTTCATTATTCAGCTCTTCAAAGTAGAGATACAGTAAACAGTAAAATAAATTGAGAAATTACTAATAAAGAACAGAGTGGTATGTTTAGAATTGAATTTAGAAGTGATTTTTAATGGTAAATAACAAAGTTCAAAGACAATAAAGACCTCCTGATTTTGTGAAAAAATTAACATAGATATTCAAAATTTCAGTAGTGTTTATGGTGTATGTATGTGACATCTCATGCCACGGTCTCCTTTTTAAAAATAGTGAGCACAAAGTTAAACATATGCACAGTACCACCTTCTTGGAAGAAATTCTGTTAGCAAAATAATAATAATAATACCACCACAGTTGAAATCTAGCAGATTTGCAATATTAACCGAAGTCTCTGGGTGGCATCGGTACAACAAATTCACTCATCTTATCATAAGAAAATTAAAATATACTACCATATGCTAAAATTATTTTATAATTAAATGTATCTAATCTAAGGATGATACAATAATCCCCATCTTCCTGAAGCTGTATAATGATTTTAGCCTAACTTAGATCATCTCTTCCTATGATACTCGTTACATTACTATCCTCTTCAAAGGTAGAGAGACAAGTCAGAAATCTCCACAGTGACGTGCCACATTGACTCCATTACATCACCCCCGCTGCCCTGGTGCCAGCTCCATTAACCCCAGAGGAATCTATTAAGCGCGGTGTCATGGCTAGCAAGAGGCGATCGACTTGTTCACTCATTCAGCTCACCCTGTTTTGGGATTTATTTGCAAGATTTGCTCTTTAAGGACAGAGTTAAGTGCACTTGTAAACACTCTGCTGTGATGCTTCAGGACTCCATTGTCCCTAACAATTTTAAAACTAGAATTGAGAAAAACCAAGACCTTCTTCATTAATTTCTGTGCATCATTGGTATCCATTCAGTGTGACTGTTAAGTCCTCATTTTAAAATTCCCATCATAATATAAATATATCCATGAATAATAAATTCACTCAGAACAGCTTCAGGAAAACAAGCATTGCTCTCCGTTGGGAAAAAAGAGAAGAAAAATGGCATGCCATAGCCTGTTGCATCTTTTACGATTCACTTTCGTCTATGCTTTTTTTCTTATATTTCCAATCACCAGTCTTTTCTAGCTCTTTCACCATATTCTCTCCTCACAGAAATGCATTAATCACACCCTTGCTGGTAAGTCATTGCCTCACAGCAGATGAAAGGAAAAAAGGTACCACAGTTCAAGCGAAGAAAGGATATATGTGCAAATATCATTCCACAGGTTCCAACAAAAAAAGAGGACTCCATCATGACAGTTCAGCCAAAAAAGTGTACTACTTCTGAAAACAATCAAAATTCACCCTTGCTTATCCGAAAGAGGCTGAGGCTTAGTTTATCAGCAACATAACTTATTTTTCTAGGACTTATTCAAAGTATGTGTTGCTCAGTAGTCATGTACAATGACTCCATGTTATAAATAATTTTGAACAATAGGGTTTAAAAAAAAATGGTAAATAACACGAAGAAAGCAGCTAAAGTTACAAACATCTAAGTGACAACAGAAGATATCATATACAGGTGTTTTTTTCCTCAGATGAGCTTGTGAAAATACAGCTGCAAACAGACTTCTAGCTCAGGCATCAGGGCTTGTCCAGTTGTCATTGAAATGGAGAGAAACCTATGCTACACCTGAACAAACTACCTCGTGCACTCCTCAGGCTGCAGTGCCGTGAAGCTCCACTACAACTATGGTGGCTCTATTTCTGGTACATAGAGTTTAAACCCATACAAATGTAAGGTATTCTTTACATATTTCTAAAGTAATTCTTTACATATTTGTACTTAATGTACATTAATGTACATTGCTTAATGACTTAAAGTCATTCTTTACATATTTGTACTTACTTTGGACCAAATTCTTCCTTTATCCTAGCCTAGCACTCTTGCAAACAGGCCAGAACGGGCTTTTCCTGATGGGTATGTTCCTGTTGGATGCATTAACCATGAAATCATTAAAAGTGCCATTTTGTTTGAGAAAGACAAGCAAAGACAAGACAAGACAAACAAATCGTAAACCAAAAAACTCATCTAACAAATATAGTAAGCATAGTAAATATTTTTCCATTTCTCTTACAGAAAAGACTCATTCTAGGAGCTAGAAATATCCCAGCAAAAACAATATGCTAATTATACTCATCTCAAAACCTGAGCAATAACATCTGCCCTGTTACTTGCTATTCTTCCATAACACCAACGGTAGAAGCTGAAGACTTTGAAGACAGCAGCTCACTGCAAATCAGAGAAGGCCTGCCCATTACAGGCTGCTTTTCCAAAACCTGTAATTCCAGGCATATGCTTTCTATATGCAATAGTATGTTGGCAGATCTGCTTCCAGGACCATATACCTCCTTAGCTTTACGATCCTGACTGCTTAGGCAGGTTGTCTTGCAGAACTGTATTACTAAGGTGACTGTGTCTTGCCCATGCTGCGTAGTTTTCTTCCACAGCAGTTTTGGGGAAGAGCCCACAGCGACATGCTGTAGGGTGCCTGTTGCCTAGGCTGTGCACACAGACTACCTGTAGGATGCAAAGCCAGGAGCACTCAATATAGTTACAGCCTCAGGTCAACACTCTGGGTGTTCTTTAACTGTTTCTACACAGCTCTTAACCCTGTTCTTCTTTACGATGCATTTCCAAGGCAGAGAAAATAATTATCAATGCTTCTTACAATAGTAGAGCTTAAAGGTAGTACCAGCATTGCAGTTTAGTTGCAGAGTTGAAGTTATGTATAAGGAGCAAGAAAATATCTAAGTAACCTGCCCCTTAGATGCCAAGCATATGTATACTCCACCAGGATGAATTAGAGGCCAGGAAGGTGCCTCTTCTGTTATTTTTAGTATAGCAGAAGCACAAACTACTGCATAAAGAACCTTAGTCAAATGGACAAACAAGAAAAAAGCAACTCTCTTAACATTTAAACCTTACAGAAAGAGACAAATCTGTTCTAAAAAAATTGAAAAGTCACTTCAATCCCAGCCCAATACCCCAGTGAAATTCCTGGTCCGCCTGTTACTGAGATGAGAATGTAGTTGGCATGTCCACTTTTTCATATATATGGTGCAAACATCCGAATGTCAAGGCTAAGGAGGCTCATTGATGTAACAGATCTAAGAGTCTTTGCTACCAGAAGGCTCTAATGATCTAAATGGAGTACACCAGAAGCAAACTGGACATAACATATGCAGAGAAAAGTACTAGTTCAACAACAAAAAGATGGCATTGGCTGACACCATTTCATGCTTCTCCATAAAATGAAAGAATTAGGACAGATAGGTCTGTTAAAATACCCAGTATTGCATTTTAACGAAAAACACATTATATGTAGCCCTTACTATACAGAACACATTTATACCAGGGCTGTGTACACCGTTGACTTCAGTAACGCAGAATTAAGAGTATGTGGACATCATAACTGGGAAACAAAAGAATAGGTATTTCTAGCAGCTAATCCCTAATTTTTAATAAAATTGAAAATTAAAAATATTTCTTCTAAAAATTAAGAATTTTTTTTATTTAGATAATAGATTGAAAAATATAGGCATTTTGGTAATTAGACAGTAAGAACTGCACAGTTTCTAAAATAGAGATCCAGGAAGATACATGAAAATAAAACATCATTTCTTCCCACCAAGGAAAAAAATGAAAACACTTGTTAAGGCAGAGTTAGCTAATGCAATCCAATTCTCTATAAAAGAAAAGATGGAGTTACAACTTTGCCCAGCATGATTAAATCAGCAACCATAAACTAAAAGATTCCTCTTTTTAAGTCTTACCACAGTACATTTGGTTCCCCTTTGGAAACATGAAAAC
>NW_009602526.1:0-8456 GCF_000690535.1 Cariama cristata | reverse complement strand
TTTGGGCCCTTCACTACAAGGACATTGAGGTGCTACAGCATGTCCAGAGAAGAGTGACAAAGCTGTTGAAGGGCCTGGAGAAAAAGTCTTACAAGGAGCAGCTGAGGGAGCTGGAGTTGTTTAGTCTGGAGAAGAGGAGGCTGAGGGGAGACCTGATCATTCTCTACAATGACCTGAAAGGAGGTTGTAGCGAGGTGGGGGTCAGTCTCTTCTCCCCGGTAACTAGCGATAGGACAAGAGGAAACAGCCTCAAGTTATGCCAGGGGAGGTTCAGGTTGGATATTAGGAAGAATTTCTTTACTGTAAGAGTCATTAAGCATTGGAACAGGCTCCCCAGGGAGGTGGTGGAGTCACCATCCCTGGAGGTGTTCAAAAAATGTTTAGATGTGGTGCTTAGGGACATGGTTTAGGGGGTTTAGAATCATGGAATCATTATAGTTGGAAGAGGCCTCAAAGATCATCAAGTCCAACCTTCTACCCAACGCCACCATGCTCGCTAAACTCACGAAACCATTTCTATTCAGTGTTTTTCATGGGTGTTACAGGAGCTGGCAGGAACCAAGTGATGTCCATTGGTTTGAAAAGAGATAGACCAGGTTTAGGAGGAAAACTACTCACTGAGTGTGGTGAGAGCTTGTGTGTGAAGCTCAGTGGCAGAGCTTTTGCATTGCTCAGAAACAGGTGGCAAAGACGATGTACGGCTCCAGCAGCTTATTGAACATAGAGAGCACTGTTAGTACCAGGTATTATTGCTGTGGTGAGCTGCTGGGGTGCCCGCAGCACAGCGTGTGGCTGTCTCCAGTTGTTATGGACAGGAGGTAGCAAACACTTCAGGAAACCAAGCAAGACATGCAGGAGAGGACTCAAGGGGCAGGAAACGGTGTTTTCCCTGACAAGGAGTGATGCTGATTGTTGCAGATGGAGTTTTCCGTGCTGAGATATCAGAATGTCTTGCAAAACCAGCAAAGTGTTGTTACTGCCTTTTGGCATTTGAAGAGAGATGGACATGGAGGCTCATTCATCATAGGGTGATTGCCAGCAGTGTGTGGCAGACAGCCCGAGCGTTTATTCGAGCTTAGGACTCTGGCCATCTGCACTGGGAACAATCCTTGAGCTAAAAGTAATCTCTTGGCTTCTGGGAACAACACAGTGTTTTGAGATTTGTCTTTGGGGTTTTGATTGGAAATCCCAAAGATGAAGGGCATAGCTTTCCCCTGCTGTGGAGCACGTTTGGGTTTGCAAGGAGCCCGGTCCTTCATCGGCTGTTTAACAGTATGGCCCCCACCTCCCTCCCCTGTCTCTCCGCAGCCTCCAGCCCTCATCTCTGGGCTTTAACAAGAAGCAACTTACTGTAATCGCTATCAGATGATGCCTCAAATATTTCAGCAGTAAGGTCATGGTATCTTTTCTCATCCTAATGCGTTTTGTTGATTGAGAGGGTGGGCTGGGAATGTTCTAGCCAGCTCAAATGCTTGACAGTTCCCATACACTGAACTTCCTTTTAAACACCCACATGCCTTGTTCTGCTTTTTCATTTATATAGTGTCAGTTAAATATCAAGGGAAAATAAGGTTTATATGTGCTGGTGAAATAAGTGCCATATGACATCAATTAGGGGTCTTGTACCATGAGTCTTCAAAATTAAAATAAAAATCACAGAAAATGCATGAAAAGTGTAGCAAAGGGAACAGAGATAGACAGTAAATGTGTGGGATTGGGCTTGTGACTGTTGAGTTGTTATGACTATTTTTTTTCTATTCTTTTCTGCACCTTTCCATCTCAAAGGAATCCGTGTGCCTTGTCAATCATCATCCATTTTGCACGGTGAGCCAACGCAAAGCCTTCTCTGCTGACTGCCCTGGAGAGTGTGTTTTCATTTGTTCTTGACTTGTTTCTCTTCTTTCAAAACACCCACTAATTTCCCATCAGGCAGGCAGTGCTGTGGCACTTTCTGGGGAGTGTTACCGGGAGGACTCATAACACAGAGACCTTCACAGATAGTTAGGTTAAACTTGCCCAAAACTTAGTGCAGAACAGCCAAGTTCTTCTTGGAAGACTTATGTGCCTGACTGTCCTTAACCCTGCTAGAGGTCAAACTGCATCTTAGCTGCCTAAATGTCTTGATGCATCCTGGCCTGACGAGCCTTTATCAGTTTTGTGAAAGCCATTTCAAGTTCACTGGGTGTGGGCACAAGGGAGCTGAAGGTCAAGGCTCCTTGGATGAGGAGGGGACTGGCTGTGCCTTCATTCTCCTGTAGACTTGTCTTGAGGGGAGGGGGCAAGTTGGTTGCTGGAGGAGCTGTCCCCCTGCACTTATCTTCAAAAATGTTCATTGCTAAAGGTAAAGTTACAGACAATTAATCTCTTCCTTGAAAGCCTTGAGGAAATATTGATTTTTAGAACCAGAAGATAAGAGCTTGTGTCCCCCTTGCAGGTAGCATCAACCATAGATCTTCACCTGGAAACTTGATGCTTTTTGGTTAGGTTGCTTTCTGAATAACATGTGTCTTGTTTATAAGTTAGGTGGAATCAAGACTGCGTCCTCATTAGGTTTTCCAACGCTTAGGTCCTCCCTCAGCATAATATGTGTGGAGTCTTTTAACTATTTCAGATTTCGAAGGGAATTTATGTCACATGGTGGCCAGTTATAACAAAGACCTATACTTACCTGTGCCAAGAACCTGCTGTCCTCTTGGATCATCTGAGTTCCCATTTGCTGGATCTTATAATGCCATTGTCCCTATTACTTGGCATTTTCCCCTCAGCAAAAGGATACTTTAGCTATCAGTTCTCTTGTGACTTTCCATTGTGTTTAAATCTCCTGGGGAAGCAGATTTCCCAGATTTTAGATCTTTCCTAAGGTTTCTTTCTTACCTGGCAAGGGGTAGGTCTGAAATAGAACAGCTAAATCAAAGCTGGGATTGCAATCAAGGGTGTGATCCCGGCCCCGTGAGCATGGTGCCGTCCCAGGAGGGCAGGATTTCATCCGGGTCTCTGGCTTGCAAATGTCCTTGTTGACAGCAGCATAATAAGCACTTGAATTTGCAAAGTGAAAATGATTTATCCTGCCAGTAACTCACCCTGAGCTTTTTAAGTCTTACTTTCCAGGCTGTATTTATTTATTTTATTTTATGAAAAATGCGTTCATGCTCAAATGAAATGCAAGTATCCCTTTATCCCTGCTGTGTAATTTACTTTAATTTGCCTTCCTGTGGAGAAAGGAATTTGCCTTCCTGATTCTTTTTTATTTTATGTTATTTCCAACAAAAAATAGTCTTTTTGACTGGAGAGATCAAATGTATTGGAGTTAGCTTGAGGGAAACAGCCCAGCTTAGACTCAGATGTTTTCATGTATGTGAGGATGTCTACGAAAAGGTAATCGCTAACTTGTGTAATGACGGCATCCAGGGAAAGCCTGCTGATCCTCGTTGATGCTGGGAGCTATTGGCTGCAGAGCTGTTCCTGACATCCTCACACTGGTGAATGTCACTCTTTATCTGTGGGAAACCATCTTCCCACTGGGCAGCAGGAGCCGTGGTCTGTCTTGAGCCTCCTCCCCAGGCCAGGAGTATTCAGGAATTAACTTTCTCCTTTTTTTTGTGGGTCAAGAACTCTACAATACTGATAATATATTTTTAGGGATCAGGAACACAGTACTGGTGAGCAAATCCATTTTGGTTTTGCTTGACCTACTATGTTTTCCTTATGCTACAAGAAGATCTGTTACAAAAAACATCTGTTACAAAAAGCTAGAACAGAAGAAAGTCCATTTCTGTCAACAGAGATAAATGCTGAGTAACTCTACTGAGGTGTTTTGTTCATCTGGTTTAGACAGATGATCTCATCTAATGTCACCATCGTTATCTGGATTTGCTTTGCGTTTTCACCTGGGAGCTGAGGACAACTCATCCCTCCATCTGTGAGCCAAGTGCAGGCAGGGCAGGATGGAGAGGGCTGTAGGGAACATACCACATGCACCCCACGCATGCGCTGCAGAAGAAAACCACTCAACTCTTGTGGTTTAAACTACTTTTGGGGACTGAAATGAGTTACTGATTTATTGATGAGCTGTAAACAACTGGTTGTCAGTGAAGCATCAGGATTATTATCAGCAACACAACATGTAAACCCCAGTGCCAGATGCTTACAAAATGTTGATAAGCACCTATAGATTTCTAAGCACCAGATAAGCTTTTAGATTCTGCTCTCCATGGCAGGGCTCCAGCCATCAGGCACTGGGCTTCTTGGTCCAGGTAGGTCCCTGGGACCAGTCCAGATTCCTGCTTACTGGCGGAGGAGGCTGGGGAGAAGCTCTCTGCTTTCCTGACGACAGGAAGAAAAGTCCTGGAAACAGTGGCAGGGCAGGCACATTGGCTGCCTGGTGGGTGAGGGGAGGAAGAGTTTATTCTTCCCTTTTTTCAGGAAAATTTCCTATCTAGAAGAGGAATGTGAAGCCTGGGGTTTGCATCCTCGCAGCAGAGCCTGGGTCTGGGCAGATGCTTGGGGTCGTGTCTGACTGTGCACGGGGTCTGGGAGAGCTGGTCTGCCAGGTGGGTGGTGGCTATCTTGGGAGCCATGGGTGCTGCATTGCTGAACAGAGGGAATAAACCCCCCAACGCCTGCCTGCTCCTGCCAGGCCCTTCCCTGGGCTGGAGACAGCTGTGGTGATGGGGCTGGAACCATGCTTTTGGCTGGGCAATTGCTTTCGCAGAGTGCGTGCATGGGGCTGGTTATGGTCTCTCTGCCAGCCCTGGCAGCTGCTGGAGCCTTGCCAAGCCCATGGCATGGCAGCAAGCATGGACAGCCTCAGTGAGCCCTGCTGAAGAGCTGGACCCTTGCCTGCGGTGTGTGGGTGCCTCTCTGGTGTCTTCAGGCAAGGAAAACCCAAAAGAAGACAGTGCTGCAGGTCTGCTTTTTAAAATGACTGCTAATTTCATGGTTTTTAAGGAGTGGGTTCCCTGCAATGACAGCTCACAGCATCCAAACATTTCCCGCTGCCTGTTAGCTGCTTCCTTGGTGCTCCTTGTCCCCCTGGGGAGCTGGGAGGTGCACGTTGGGTGCTGTGTACAGAGGGAGCTCCTTGCTCACTGTGGGTGCAGCTGAAAGCTTGGGGACCTGGGCATTTTCCCCAGAGAGTGGTGGAAGCCAATGTCTCTGTCTCCCCTCTCCCTGCAGGCAGGGCAGCCTCGAAAGGGGTAAGCCTTCTCCTGTGCCTGAGCCCGGTCTCCCTGCCATGGGTTGAATTCAAGCTGGGAGCACTGGGGCTACAGGCAGCTGCCCCAGTGCTTTGCCTGCTCAGAGAAAAGCAGGGGTTTGGGTGCTCTAACCCTTGCTGGTGACGCAAGGATGCATCCTGCCCTGCTGCCTGGAGCTGCGGGCTGTCGCCTGAGACTGACCTTCCTGCTCCCTATCCTTCTCCCACTTTCTCCCCCTCCCTCCCTGGCTCCTAGGAAGCCTTCAAATAAATCTTGGCATTTTGAAAAGTGGTTTTCTCCTCCAGTCTATGTGTCAGCACTAATCTGGGGACAAACAGCCACATTTATAAGAAGAAAATAAAGACTAGGCTCCCACTCAGTGGCATAATGCGAGGGGCTGTTCCCGGCATGCTGGGGATGCTGCAGGGATTCTTTACTGGACAAAGAGGCATTTGATGAACTAGGTCATAATGGGAGGAGATGGTACGTGGGAAAAGCACTGAACAGAGGGGCCTCTGAAAAGGAAACCATTCCCTGTGGAAGAGGCAGCCCCAGGCAGCCTGCGTTGCCTGAGGGGACCTGCAGGCAGGAGGGGATCTAAGGTGGCTAGGGATCAGAGTACCTGCGGGTGTGCTGCTCCCCTGAAGAAAGGCTCCCCTTTTGTTACTGAAGGGTGCTCAAGTAGAGGGAGAGGCTTTCAGAGTCTGCTGGTGTGTCTCTGGTGGCTACAGCAGCAGTTGGGGGTACTCACCACAGCCCTGCCAGTGAGTGGCCAACCCTCCAGGATGAGGTTGTGACTTGCTGCTTTACTGTTTCACCATCCACACAACAGGAGAGGGCAAACCTGTGTCTCAGGATTGGGTAAACCCTGAGAGTGCATCCTCAAAATGGGTCTGATGCTCAGGGTGACCCTTTGCCATTCCTTCTCCATGTTTCATTGGTGGCTTGGGGTCATCAGGATCCCCTTATGTCCTGGCCAGTTGTGCAGGATGTGGAGGAGCTCCTCTGTGTCTCGCTGACTGAGTGTGAAGCACCACTTGCTTGGCCTGGAGCTGCAGCACCTCCTGTTTCTGCCCTTCTGCTCTGTGGCCCTGCATGCTGAGCATGGCCTGGGGCAAATCACAGAATGGTTGGGGTTGGAAGGGACCTCTGGAGATCATCCAGTCCAACACCCTGCCAAAGCAGGTTCTCCTACAGCAGGTTGCACAGCATTGTGTCCAGGCAAGTTTTGAATATCTTCAGAGAAGGAGGCTCTGCAACCTCTGTGGACAGCCTGTGCCAGGGCTTTGCCACCCTCAGACTACAGAAGTTTTTCCTCACAGTAAGATGGAATTTCCTGTGTTTCAATTTGTGCCCGTTGCCTCTTAACCTGTCACTGGGCACCACTGAAGAGTCTGGCCCCGTCTTCTTGACATCCACTTTTAAGGTATTTATAAGCATTGATGAGATCAAGAAATAAAAAGATCAATAAATAAATTGATGATCAATAAGTAAATAAATTGATGAGATCAATAAATAAAAGCCCTTTGCTGCACCCTGCCACCAGCTTGTGCTGGTGCCTTGCCCTGCTGCACCCGTGCCCCGAGCCCTGCCAGAGCTGGGCCGTTTTGCACACCAGAGACAGAAATCCTTGCAGAATCTTAGCTGAATCATCCCTGAGGGAAGGTAATGCCCTCAGTGACAGAGCCAGAGTGGGGTGGCTTTAGCAGCGCTGAGTGTGATTTATGTGAGTCCTGTCCCCTGCTTCTGCACGAGCCTCTTCCCTTGTGCCAGAGCGCAGTGCCTGGGTGCAGGCTGGGTGGGAGGGGGCTAGGCACTGCTGTGTTTCAGATGGTGCTGGCTGTCAAGAGCAGTGGCCGTCCCAAGGCAAAAACCTCCAGGCAGGTCTCTGCAGCTGCGTCCCATCATGGGATGTTCCTTGGTTGCTTGTCCTTGGGTCAATGCAGGGGTAAAGCTATAGCCCTGTAACCTCTTTCATGTGCCTTGCCTGATCTGAGTGCTCTCCGCCCATCATGGCCACAGGCTCCCCTGTTCATGAGCAGTTCTGGGGCTTTGGTCCTGCAGGTGTTTGCCATGCAATCAGGTAAGAGCCCACGTGTCATTTTGATTTTGCTGGGACTGGATTCCTGCAGTCTGTGTGGGACTGTCCTGTGGTGGTAACTTTGGGGTCTGGCAGCTTTCAGAAATTTGTGCTTTTGTTCCCCTGTGTTGCAACTCCCTGAGTCTCAGCCTGGAGCTTGCCTGCTGCTTGTGTTCTCTGCCCTGCTCGGTACTGTCTGCCTGCATGCCCCGTGTCCCAGCCCTCAGCTCTTCCTGAATTCCTGACCTGCTTAGTCCTGCCACCACATTTGTCTGTCCGTGTTTGGCAGCTCTCTCTTTGGATCTTGGTTGGACTGTGGGTAGGTGAGGTGGCTGGTGCAAATATTTTATGGATGTCTTAGTGCAGATTTTGCCTTGCCCTGTAGAAGCAAAGTAGCCATGAAATAATCCATGGGATCAAGGGATGCTGATGCAAGACCTAGGACAGAAATTTAGGGGTGGTGGGCAGGGCTTAGCTTTGCTTCAGCTGGAAGTGTTGAAGAATTACCCTTTGTTGACCATTGTCTCATCTGGTTACAGTCTGGGAAAGAGACTTGCCAGGTACCTAGGAATCTGAGCACATGCTGTGAGTGGAAGGTGCTCAGACAGCTTTGTAATGTACCAATGGTTGTTTACAATTACCCAGAAGTAGGTGCCATCCAGAAGTATGCCCAACATAAGCTGCCTGAGCAAGACCGAGTCCCCTGGACTTTTCCTGGGCTGCACTATCATGTGTTGAAGGTGATGCATCCTATCTATGATAAACCTTTAGAAGGTATAAGTGAATATATTTTAATTTGATATCTTTAAGTCCTAGTCTAAAGAAGTCCAGATACAACCTGCATAAAACAGGCCTAAGCCGAGGGTGACTTATCCAGGAGACAGTATCCATGGGTGCTTTCCAGTGCAACATGTGCTGTAGGATGCATCATCTTGGTGCCTTGTCTCCTCTCCCTCTGTTTCTGAGGCTTCATCCAGTCGTCGTCTTTAGTGCAAGTATTTGTTTATGTCCAAAAGCTGCTGTTGGCTCACTGTGAAATACACTGTGTTTTAGCTGCTACGCCCATGATGTGTGAGGCAGGGCTGATCTCACCGGAGCCCTCTGGCCCCATGCAGTACTATGGTGAGTCATCCGACACCTACTACCACGTGGACCAGTGGCAGAGGCTGCGCAGAGCTGTC
>NW_009602525.1:0-640 GCF_000690535.1 Cariama cristata | reverse complement strand
CAAGGGAATGGGAAGGAGGACTGCTCTTCTAGTAGGAGCCCACAGTTCAATCAGACCTAGAGCACTGTAAAACAAGATATTCGCATCTTCCTTATACCGCAGCAACTACAACGCTCTCAACCTGATGTGGAATTTGAGGAATTATCCTCTGAGAGCTCAGACTTGTCTTGGAAAACTCAGATCCTCTCAAGGAGGGTTAGAAAGAAAGAAAACATGTTTCAGGGCTTTTCAACAGTATCACTTTCTATTTAGCTCTCACCTACTCATTCAATCCTCTTTAAAAATTATCTAGCTTGTAAGCCTTTTTCAGAGACATCTGACAGAAACCTTACTACCAGGTCTTTTCTCCTTTGCACAAAACTGACAGGATGCTCTAGTTGTCACTTCACATGACCCACTCTTTCACACAAATTTAGCAAGAACTTATTAAGCATCCCTACAGGTGGGCAAGGAGGAGTAATGTCATCTGGTAGAGCTGTGCCAGCTTCACAGAGATTGGATGAGGATGTTCTTAGTGTAGGACACAACGGAGAATGCATCTTAGTCAACAGGCAGACTGAAGCAAAGGTGAACCACATTACCCGTCCTTACTGGCAGCAGACCTGCCTGCATGAACAACCATTTTCCTATACCAGGTGAA